>NW_023994187.1:367500-502500 GCF_015586225.1 Lucilia sericata | reverse complement strand
TTTTCTATAAAACAAAAATTTTATGTCTCCAAACAGTTATCTATTTAAATTAACTACTATAGGCAGTGTTGCCAGAAAAATTTTGACTTATGTCCCCAATCTTAAGCTTGAAGTCCCCAAATAATCCCCATTTTTAAATTGAAATCCCCATAGTTTTCCCCAATTTCTTTCATGAAAAACTGACATGTTCGTCACAAGTATTCTCCATTGATAGGCACTGCACAGTGGGGTCTCCCCGAACAAATCTTGGCATTAACTAAACTACAAAGTTTTGATACAAGTGATTGGTAGCGTTAGAAAGGGGAGAGCTTCTAGATTTGAAATATTAGAAAAGAACTTTGAACTTAGTGCAAATTTTCGCAAAAAATACACTATGTATTTTCATATTTTTTGGATCATTAGCGCTAAAAATTACTAATAATCCCAGCAAATACTTGGTAATGACTTTCAGTTGTAACCACTTACCTATTAACATAGTTTTCAATGACTACTATATATAGTCCTGTTTACATAGAAGTAGTCTAATAACGTCTTATTAATAATGTGATATATAACTACTTTTTAATTCATTTGTCATCTATAGGAGCTGTATAAATTTGTTCATACAATTTAAATTGACTTATTTTTCTAATTACTTGTAAGCGATTGTGGTAAGTACTTGCACTAATAACACCATTTAGTCAAGTACAAAATCTCTGTGAATTTTTATTTAATTTTTCTTTCAAAAAAGCTATATATATGGTAAAAACGTATGAAAAAGTCTTTGAAATGTTGAGTGAAATCAATTTTAGTTACTCGTTAACTATTGGAGAATTATTTAAATCAATTAATTTGGTGTTTAATAATTCGATTTTTTAAAATAAAATACAAATGTTTTAATATTTTTGTTTTATGGAGTGTTAGAAAAATAAATAAAAAATGCCATAGAGGCAAAAAATATAGATGTGGTGATATTAAGAACACATTATAGTATCTTACATATGTATATGGTTGCCGAGGGGCCATCAGCGGCCAAATAGTACTTTTTCTCCTTTAAAAATGGCAAAAAAACATAAATATATATATGAAAAGTGGCATTTTAATAAGTAATGAATAATTGAATCCTATTGTGTAATGGTTATTTAAAATATAATTTTTCATACAAAACAACATTATATTTGGACTGAAAATTAAAATTTTAAGAAAATTTATGGAATGGTAGTTTTTTATATAAAAAAGGTAAAGGTATTAATTAAAAAAAAAACAATATGAAAAATTATATATAAAAAACCTAAACTTTGATGCACAACCTAAAGGCCTACAAAAGGAAAATCGAAAAACTAATTATAGCGTTATATAGAACAAAGTCTTGGCTTTTAAGATACGCTATATTTTTTGCAAAAAAATAATTTTTAAATATTGACTTTTGGCCAAGTTTACTTAAAGGAGACCCCAATTAAAAATGGGCAGTATCGGACTTCGATTTTTACATAGCCCTCACACATAAATTAATTATGAAGCAATCGTGGTAAAATTTTACACAAGTAAGGTTTATGTACACAGAAAAAAATAATACATAGCTGGAATGAATTTTGTAATAAATAGTATGAATCGAACATGACTTTTTTCCCAAACCATTTTCATTCAGAATATTAAAAGTTCATAAAATGTATGAATTTCAACATGACAGAATTTTTTTTGATTTTACTTATTTTCTATGATATTCTTAAAAAATTGCAAAAAAAGTCCATTATCTACAAATCTGTTTCCATATCTTGTAAATAGTGATCCTATATTAGCAAATTTTGTATGATAATTAAATATAAATGTTGAAAAACAAAATCTGAAATAAGAAAACATCAGCAAACATAGTTAAACATCCATTCTTCATCAAATCCCGCAAATTACGTGCACATCCCATCGATTTCAATCTAAAAATCATAAAGAAATAAAAAATTTTCCAAAGAAAATTTCAGACATTTTTTAACAAATAGAAAAATAAAAATTAAATTTGAAATATTTTAAGTCAAGGCTTCTAGATTATGTTTGAAAAAATAAAAATGAAAAAATTCATACCATTTAGGAACTTATTCTTAAATATTATTAACTTTTGTCAATGAAAGCAGTTCATAATATTTATGCTGAAACTTTTTTCTGTGTACCAAGAAATTATGCTGTAAGAATGGTAATCATTGGGCCACAGTTAGCCCCCATCAGGGTTGGCAAAGTTGGCACAATTGTACTTTTTGGTACAATTCGATGCTTAAAAGTACAATGGTAGTACACCAATCACTCATCTGAGATTTTGTCAGCATCTCTGCTAAAAGTTGAAATTTTCGAAAAATTTAGCAGACTCTTCTAATACAATAAAACTATATATTTTAATTTTTGCTAATTGATATGAGTTCCTTTTTGTATGAAAAAATAATAAATTAGCAAAATTATAAAATTATTGTTTTTGAAAGTAGTATGAGTCCATTCAAATGTGAAAAAATCTAGTATTTCCGCAATATCTATTAAAGTTTTATGCAATATAAAAATTTTTATTGCATTTTAGACCAAATACATGTAAAATAGCTTTACACAGATCAGACTAATTTTCTATGGAAAATTTTATGCTGAATATCTTGGGAGCAGATATAACATCCCTCACGCACACTGATTGGAACATTTTAAAGAACTCCATCTAGAAACAGAGTTTCTGTACTTCGGATAAGGAGAGCTCAACAGGTACTATAGTGACCTAAGAGTATTTCTTAGGATTTGATGTATTATACATCCTCCTCTCAACCTAACCTATGTATAGCTTGAAATGTTTTTGTTTCGATTAAGGACACTCCCACTTTAATATTAATTTAGTAAAATAATTATGATTTGGTACAATTAGAAGCAATAATGTACTATTTTTCACGCAATTTTGTAAAATTTTAAAATGTAATTTGCTATCCCTGGCCCCCATATAAATCCCTTCAGAAAATAACTTTAACCCTTTATAGTCCAAGAGCTGAAATCTTTTTGATTTTTTGGGACATGATAGAATTCGGTAAATAATAAAATACATTTTACTCAGAAATTTAAAATTTTTTGTTATTAGCGTTTTATTAATGATTTTTTGATTGATTTTAAAATCGATTTTTATGATACAAGAAATTTTAAATTGTTTATTTTTTTTAATTAATAATAAATTTACACAAAATTGTCTACAAAATCTTATAAAAACAACGAAACTTTTTTTCCCCTTTTATAAAATTTTTAAAAATCGAAATTATCTTACCAATTTAGCTTGAACACAAAATTTAACTTTTTATCAAAACTGAAAATTCAATTTAGCATAAGTGAATAGTTTTGCCACATATCATGTTAAAATACATACATACAAAACAGTTAAGTGGAATCTCATGAATGTGCTTCACTAATTTGATTCGAAAATAAGTGCCTAGGACCTATTTTAGAGTCAATTTTTGGGTTTGTTACAGAAATGTTACACGCTATAAAGGCTTAAGTTCATGATTGGCTTCAAAAAGCCTGTATAAGAACGAAATTCTACACAAACAATTGTTATATGAATCAAAATCTCTCTACCAAATTTCATGTGGGTCAGTCCATAATTGACCGAACACCCCATATTACCTCTCTTACAACAAATCGGTTTACTGTAGTGAATCGTTCAAAAATTAATGTACTATAAGATTTAACAAAAATGATATGAAACTAATAACTCTTTCAAATTCTGTAAACCTCGGTACATAATTAATGGACTTATTCCGAAAATCTCCCTGATGTTCATATTAATATCAATATATCGACACCCTATATTCAAAAAGTGCTGGTACAAATTTGGGATCAAAATATTAACTTTTGTGCTTTTAGTATCTGTTTTGTCTACTACACAAAGTAGAATATTTTTTAAGAAAATAAGTGCTATCTCCCATAGTAATTTTACAACATTTTTTGAAAAATTAATTTTATTAAATATTTATCTCCGCTATTATAAAATATGACATACTGAACAGGAATCTGTTTAATAAATTGGAATTCAATATTTAGTTTCGGAAATATAGTAATTTTTATTTTACCAATAAATGTTTCAATTTTAAAATTTTCCTTTGAACAAAATGTGCTAACCAAAGATAAATCCTTGAAAAACACAAAATGTATTAATTTGTATATAATTATAAATTGGTAAGATTATTATAAACATATTATGGAAAGAATGTTATTAATTTGTTCAACATTATACAAATTAAACAGTTTTTTTCCTCTCCTGAAAACTAGACATTTTTGAATTAGCACTTTTTAAATGTAGTGTCTCGATATGTGTAATTTTAAAAATTTTCGAACATGATTCTCTGATTTCGATGAAATTTGGTATACACATTTTTTGTATCAATACAAAATTAAAAGTTTTCCAAAATTTTCAAATTCGTTACGGTTTAGAGGTTGAAAATCCACATTTTTTCTCAAAGGCATAAAATTTAGTATCGTATATTTTCTAAACTACTTTTCCGATTTTATAATTGTTGTATCTTCCATTTTTACTACACTAAAATATACAACATATACAAACAACAGAATGGGACCATGAGGGGATCTCTAGAAAGTTAACTTTCATTTCTATACAAATTTAAAAATTTATACTTTTGTTCATTGATGAAAAAAATAATTCAAACAAAAAATAAATAATGTGAATTAATTTAATAAAATTCAATTTTCTTGCGATCTCTTCATGAACCCATTCTAATTTTTTTGTGATATAATTGCCAAGCTACTTTTAAAATTGTTTAAACCTAGAAAACCCATAAAAACTAGACTAGAAATAATAATAATGTTAATATTTTTAAGAAAAAATAAAAACCCCAAAAATAGCGGAAAAATTACAAAAAAATCCCCAAATTTTACGAAAATCCCCAAATCCCTCCCCACGAAAATCTGTCCCCAAATAAAACTTGAAATCCCCAATTTGGGGACAAATCCCCACATCTGGCGACACTGACTATAGGGTACATTCAATTAATATGTTATTCTCACATTCTCTGAGATTGAAATCGTTAACTGTATGAGTATGATGAGCGTTTATATACCAACTAGTTGTCATGTTGTTCATCAATTGTGATGAAGAATTGACATCAAAGATGTTTGATAAGCATAGTTGTATGTGTTTCGAAAAAGTCAACTCAACACTAGGGAATTGTTAGTTGCAATCGAAAGTATATTTGACGAACCTACTTACACAAAGTGTATTCATTAAAATGATGTTTACTATGGCGGTTTTAATCAAGATTTTCTACTAAAGTTTTTACTCATCGGTCGTTTGACTTTTGCTACATATAATAAAGTTGCTGGGATTTGAAAAGCTCTTATCGGAAATGTGATGATATCTATTTAATAGGAGAATTTCATTAATTTGTAAAATAAAGTAAAATATACGAAGAGTAGATAGTTTATAGCCCTATATTAAAGATAGATCACCAAATATAGTTTGAGTTGTCATTATAATTTAGATTATTTTAGAAGAAGAAATAAAATATAAAACATCACAACTTACCTATAGACATATCAGCTCCATTTTGATGATGTTCTGGAACAATCTTACGATTAACTGGCAACGATATTGCCCCCGATGTAGACGAAGGCGATGGTGAGGATGAATCACAAGAACTATCAACTGACTGAGCAGTGGGCGGTACGGCCGATGAATGTGGATGTGGGTGATGATGATGGTGATGTTGATTATTATGCTGCTGATGATGATCCGGTGAGGGATGATGCGGTGGACCAGCTGTTGAACTAGAAGCAATACTGCTACTACTGGCCATACCATTTAAGGCGGCCGCATTACGTTCAATAGCGCCAACACTGCTAACGACTCCTCCACCACCGTTGCCGCCACCACCACCACCACCATTATTTCCTCCTCCACCACCAGCACTTGAGCCACCATTGACACTGTGATCACTGTGGGGTGGTGAACGTATTGTTGATATAGCTGCCGCTGCTGCAGCATGTGTCACATGATGATGATGGTGATGATGTGGCGGTACAGCACCCACAACAGCTGCTGATGTTGTGGCATCCACCAAATGGGGATGATGATGGTGATGTAATTGCTCTGCCAGATGATGCTGCAAGTGATGATGATGGTGATAGTGGGCCTTTAGTAAAGCTGGTGGTGGATGTACAACTGGCGGCACCTCATGCATCTGTAATATGCGCTGTTCATCCTGCTGTTGGGCACGTCTCAGTGCCGTCTGTAGGGCCATGACACGCTGTCGATCGGCGGTTAGGCGACATTTTTCACAGTTACAATTGCGATACTTGCAATAGCGTTTGTGGCCTTTCAATTTAATTTTAAAGCCATGATTGTGGCAACGTGCACAATTCGGTTTAGTTCGTGGGGTGCCAGAGCTGCCACTGGAGCTGGAAGCACCACCACAAATATCATTCTTCGAATCGTGCATGTCCGTGTCGGACATTGTGTCGCTGCTATTCCAGTTGGTGTCCTCAGAAACCATTCAAAATCACTTACTGGCAACTGGTTTGTTGGAAATGTTTGGAATGACAGACACTCCACGTCCACACTCCGCTCAGCAGTGGTAGCAGCAGCAACAACAATCGTAGGCTACAAAAACGGTTGACACGTTTAATGTGTTGTTGTGTTTGAGTTTTTTTTTATTCGCTTGCCTTAGGTAACTTTAAAATCTTGCCAGTTGCCACAAGTAGATTCTATGGACTAGATAAGTTTGAAAATAATTTATCTTTTGTTTGTTTTGTTGTAATATCAGGCGTTTGTTGCCTAAAAGGTTTTCAATTACTTATTTAGGTAGGTACTAGTTACACTAGTACTTTTTTATTTGCTGTCTATTTATTTTATATTCTCAAGATTGTTTAATTTGCTGTATTTCTCTTATAAAGAATAAATACTTTTTTTCTTAAGCAATTTAGTGTTTGCACTTTTTTTCTTTAAGGTTCATCCATTGTCTTGAGAAAATTGTATGATTCTTTTACTTTTTATTTAAATACTTGTATAATTTCTTTTATATTGTATTCTTATGTACTTTATTTATTTTATTTTTGCAAAACCTTTAGTCAATGGTGCCACCTGCTAAAATTACTGAAATTCTCTAACTAGAATAATGAATTCCTTTGTTGCCAAAAATTTCATTTATTTTTGATTTTGATTTAGCAAATTTTCGAAGTGTGACTGAAACGATAAAGAATAAAATTTACATATTATAAAATTATATATTTACAGTTAACAAAAAGAACTTAAATTCTAGAAGATTTTTTTAAACAAATATTAAATTAAAGAAAAGTTTTCAAACATTTTAATAAAAGTTACATTGAGGCAGCCAGTATTATTTGTTCGGAAACGTCTTGGAAATAAATTTTTTTCTGAACTAGAACTGAACTAGAAATGAATTAGAACTGAACTAGAACTGATCTAGAACTGAACTAGATTTGAACTAGAACTGAACTAGAACTGAACTAGAACTGAACTAGAACTGAACTAGAACTGAACTAGAACTGAACTAGAACTGAACTAGAACTGAACTAGAACTGAACTAGAACTGAACTAGAACTGAACTAGAACTGAACTAGAACTGAACTAGAACTGAACTAGAACTGAACTAGAACTGAACTAGAACTGAACTAGAACTGAACTAGAACTGAACTAGAACTGAACTAGAACTGAACTAGAACTGAACTAGAACTGAACTAGAACTGAACTAGAACTGAACTAGAACTGAACTAGAGCTGAACTAGAACTGAACTAGAACTGAACTAGAACTGCACTAAAACTGAACTAGAACTGAACTAGAACTGAACTAGAACTGAACTAGAACTGAACTAGAACTGAACTAGAACTGAACTAGAACTGAACTAGAACTGAACTAGAACTGAACTAGAACTGAACTAGAACTGAAACTAGAACTGAACTAGAACGGAACTAGAACTGAACTAGAACTGAACTAGAACTGAACTAGAACTGAACTAGAACTGAACTAGAACTAACTAGAACTGAACTAGAACTGAACTAGAACTGAACTAGAACTGAACTAGAACTGAACTAGAACTGAACTAGAACTGAACTAGAACTGAACTAGAACTGAACTAGAACTGAACTAGAACTGAACTAGAACTGAACTAGAACTAGAACTGAACTAGAACTGAACTAGAACTGAACTAGAACTGAACTAGAACTGAACTAGAACTGAACTAGAACTGAACTAGAACTGAACTAGAACTGAACTAGAACTGAACTAGAACTGAACTAGAACTGAACTAGAACTGAACTAGAACTGAACTAGAACTGAACTAGAACTGAACTAGAACTGAACTAGAACTGAACTAGAACTGAACTAGAACTGAACTAGAACTGAACTAGAACTGAACTAGAACTGAACTAGAACTGAACTAGAACTGAACTAGAACTGAACTAGAACTGAACTAGAACTGAACTAGAACTGAACTAGAACTGAACTAGAACTGAACTAGAACTGAACTAGAACTGAACTAGAACTGAACTAGAACTGACTAGAACTGAACTAGAACTGAACTAGAACTGAACTAGAACTGAACTAGAACTGAACTACTAGAACTGAACTAGAACTGAACTAGAACGAACTAGAACTGAACAGAACTAACTGAAACTGAACTAGAACTGAACTAGAACTGACTAGAACTGAACTAGAACTGAACTAGAACTGAACTAGAACTGAACTAGAACTGAACTAGAACTGAACTAGAACTGAACTAGAACTGAACTAGAACTGAACTAGAACTGAATAGAACTGAACTAGAACTGAACTAGAACTGAACTAGAACTGAACTAGAACTGGACTAGAACTGAACTCGAACTGAACTAGAACTGAACTAGAACTGAACTAGAACTGAACTAGAACTGAACTAGAACTGAACTAGAACTGAACTAGAACTGAACTAGAACCGAACTAGAACTGAACTAGAACTGAACTAGAACTGAACTAGAACTGAACTAGAACTGAACTAGAACTGAACTAGAACTGAACTAGAACTGAACTAGAACTGAACTAGAACTGAACTAGAACTAGAACTGAACTATAGAACTGAACTAGAACTGAACTAGAACTGAACTAGAACTGAACTAGAACTGAACTAGAACTGAACTAGAACTGAACTAGAACTGAACTGAACTGAACTAGAACTGAACTAGAACTGAACTACAACTGAACTAGAACTGAACTAGAACTGAACTAGAACTGAACTAGAACTGAACTAGAACTGAACTAGAACTGAACTAGAACTGAACTAGAACTGAACTAGAACTAAATTAGAACTGAACTAGAACTGAACTAGAATTAAACTAGAACTTAACAAAAACTGAACAAGAACTAAACTAGAACGGAACTAGAACCGAGAAGGGGTAAAATAATTGACTTTTCTGGAGCATTATTGTTTGTACTCAAGAAATAAGTTCATTTACATTCAGAAATATAAACATGGGATGTTTACATGAGTTTAAATCATTCTCAATTAGTATCAGAAACCAATGCGAGTCTACACATGTGTTGCTAAATAAGGTTTCTGGTAGAATAAATTTCAGTGGAGAGTCTTTGAGTGAACTTTACTTCAAAGCTTTTAAATTTAAGTTGTAAATTGCATTTATATTTTAGTAAATAAGTTATTTAATTCTGTAAATTTATATTATATTCAAAGACCATACATCAATGTCTATAAAAGTGTTAATGTTAATTAATAATAATTAACTTTCGTAACTACTAATAAGAAACTATTAATTAATATCAAATTATAAACAAAATGAAGCATGCGAATCTAATAAGGCTAAACATTAAATGCAAAAATATGGTGCCAAAAATACCCAGTTGGAAATGAACAGCAAAAAATATACTGAAAATTCTATAAGACATGGGTTAAGAAAGAACTCCATAAACCCAAGATTATTGAAGAGGCTAGGATCTACACTACATGTTCATTTATATTGCAAATTGACTCCTGTTCTTTACTACTCTTTTAAACAATTTCAAATAAATACATTTCAAAAGAATATTTTCCTACATATTACTTTTTTTGCGAATAGAAATACATAATATTTAATTTGTTTTTCTAATTTTCCTTTATTTATTCGCAACGTCTGTTGGTGTTGTATTAGATTGAACAAGCCACAAGATAAAATGTTTATAAGTTTAAAAATGTTTGAATAGTTTCTTTTTTGCAATATTTTTTGTGTGAGTGCGCAATTTGATTTAGTTTGTTGCCAACTAAATAGAGTGTTGCCAGATTTTTAAAATCTTCAAAAATATTTAGAACTGAACTTGAACTAGAACTGAACTAGAACTGAACTAGAACTGAACTAGAACTGAACTAGAACTGAACAAGAACTGAACTAGAACTGAACTAGAACTGAACTAGAACTGAACTAGAACTGAACTAGAACTGAACTAGAACTGAACTAGAACTGAACTAGAACTGAACTAGAACTGAACTAGAACTGAACTAGAACTGAACTAGAACTGAACTAGAACTGAACTAGAACTGAACTAGAACTGAACTAGAACTGATCTAGAACTGAACTAGAACTGAACTAGAACTGAACTAGAACTGAACTAGAACTGAACTAGAATTGAACTAGAACTGAACTAGAACTGAACTAGAACTGAACTAGAACTGAACTAGAACTGAACTAGAACTGAACTAGAACTGAACTAGAACTGAACTAGAACTGAACTAAAACTGAACTAGAACTGAACTAGAACTGAACTAGAACTGAACTAGAACTGAACTAGAACTGAACTAGAACTGAACTAGAACTGAACTAGAACTGAACTAGAACTGAACTAGAACTGAACTAGAACTGAACTAGAACTGAACTAGAACTGAACTAGAACTGAACTAGAACTGAACTAGAACTGAACTAGAACTGAACTAGAACTGAACTAGAACTGAACTAGAACTGAACTAGAACTGAACTAGAACTGAACTAGAACTGAACTAGAACTGAACTAGAACTGAACTAGAACTGAACTAGAACTGAACTAGAACTGAACTAGAACTGAACTAGAACTGAACTAGAACTGAACTAGAACTGAACTAGAAACTGAACTAGACCTGAACTAGAACTCAACTAGAACTAGAACTGAACTAGAACTGAACTAGAAACCGAACTAGAACTGAACTAGAAGTGAACTGAACTAGAATTAAACTGAACTAAAACTGAACTAGAACTGAACTAGAACTGAACTAGAACTGAACTAGAACTGAACTAGAACTGAACTAGATGACTAGAACTGAACTAGAACTGAACTAGAACTGAACTAGAACTGAACTAGAACTGAACTAGAACTGAACTAGACCTGAACTAGAACGACTAGAACTGAACTAGAACTGAACTAGAACTGAACTAGAACTGAATAGAACTGAACTAGAACTGAACTAGAACTGAACTAGAACTGCTGAACTAGAACTGAACTAGAAATGAAACTAGAAACTGAACTAGAACTGAACTAGAACTGAACTAGAAACTGAACTAGAACTGAACTAGAACTGAACTAGAACGGAACTGAACTGAACTAGAACTGAACTAGAACTGAACTAGAACTGAACTAGAACTGAACTAGAACTGAACTAGAACTGAACTAGAACTGAACTAGAACTGAACTAGAACTGAACTAGAACTGAACTAGAACTGAACTAGAACTGAACTAGAACTGAACTAGAACTGAACTGAACTCTGAACTAGAACTGAACTAGAACTGAACTAGAACTGAACTAGAACTGAACTGAACTGAACTAGAACTGAAACTGAACTAGAACTGAACTAGAACTGAACTAGAACTGAACTAGAATTGAACAAGAACTGAACTAGAACTGAACTAGAACTGACCTAGAACTGAACTAGAACTGAACTAGAACTGAACTAGAACTGAACTAGAACTGAACTAGAACTGAACTAGAACTGACCTAGAACTAGAACTGAACTAGAACTGAACTAGAACTGAACTACAACTGAACTAGAACTGAATTAGAACTGAACTAGAACTGAACTAGAACTGAACTAGAACTTTAACTAGAACTGAACTAGAACTGAACTAGAACTGAACTAGAACTGAACTAGAACTGAACTAGAACTGAACTAGAACTGAACTAGAACTAGAACTGAACTAGAACTGAACTAGAACGGAACTAGAACTGAACTAGAACTGAACTGGAACTGAACTGGAACTGAACTGAATTAGAACTGAACTAGAAAATGAGCGACCCAGACCATGACTCCCGATTTGTCGTATAGAAAAATTTTTGAATAAAATATTTATTTAAATAACATGTAAAAGATTTTAACTATAAAACTATAAGTCTGGCCACACTAATATATTAATATATACTAGATGTAAATGATTACGAGCAAAGCGTGTGTTGCACTCTTTGCTTACAATGTGATTAGATTTGTTTTGTTTTTGATTTTTTTTCATTTCCTTGCTCTTGAATTTCTATTAGAATTTTTTGCAAATACTTTTTTACCGCTTATGATTTTATTTTTTTTGAGAGGAGAGTAAAAGCAAAAACAAATTTACATTATTTATAAAATCACAATTACAACGAAGGAACTAAAACGGCAATTAAACATTATTCAATTGGCACATATACCCAGTCCGCAGACTAGTCTATTGACTAATGTACAGATTAGTCTGGGAATTTGGTATTTGGCTTTGTCTATTGACTATTCTATGAATTAATTTATTAATTCGTCTATTGATAAATCTACATACTAGTCAGTGGCCTATTGACTAGTCTATGGACTGTTTACTAAAAGTTTTTAGTATAAATAAGTACTTGATATTTGGGTGGGGGATACAGGGGTATTTTTCAAACTTTTCAAAAAGTTCTGGAAAAAGAAAAATAGTGCTGAATTTTCCATCCCTGCTATATATACTTATATGAGTAAAATTTATTCTTGTTGGAACATATTGATCGTAGTAAGTATGATGTTTGTATCAAATCGAAGTATGTGGAAGTGGAAGACCCCAAAAAGTCTTTTATATTTTGATGCTTATAGAAATCAGAGTCCTTGAAGCAAGAAATTAGAGATATTGGAATTATTCAAAATCGGTTATATAGAAACCACTCTATTATTCTCACATTATATCTGTTTGTAACATATTTTTCTTCTTGTTTTTTTATTTTTTCCACTCAAACACACTCTCTCTGTGTCTTTACCGTTCCCTCTCCTTTTCACTCCCCTTGATATTTTAAATTGACTGATGACTACTCACTCGTGTTTAAATAACTTGTTTGATGTTGTTGCTGCTACTGCTGTTGGGTCCAGCAATAACAAACAATTTTATTGAACTACAGCAACAGTGACAAACAATTTTTATTGCTTTAATTGATGTACATTAGACGCACTCACTATGGGTGGGATGTTTTTGTTACTCCTCTCCGAATTTACTTTTTTATGTTTCTCAAGATATTTTCAATCTAGCGATGGCCGTTTCGCGAATGGGCCGAATTCATAAATGTCTGTTCCAATTTCAGTACTGTTTTAAAGGCTCCAAGGACCAAAACCATAGCAAAATGGTTGCAAAATTTTTTCAATTGGATTCAGTGAAGGGAATGTAATAAACTTGTCCCCTTTTTATATACTTATCCGATAATTAATAGACCTCTTTTAGAAATTGGTCCAGCTCATAAAAATTTTATAGACCCAAAGTGTCCTACTTTTACCCCTTTTTTTCGTTATTTTGTGAGTCCCTCTAATGTATATGTGTTTAAGAAAATACAACAACAATGACAGCAAAAACAACTTTTTTTGAGAGGTGGACTGTCCAACAGACCGACGATTGATTTTAGACGTTGTAAACAGTTTGTTGCAAGCTATAGAGAAAAAAATTTTAAGGAGACTTATCGATTTGTGAAAGTAAAATACAACTTTACAAAATCGAAACTATTCTAGTGGGTAAATAGTTCCACTCAGAAATGGGATGTGTTTATAATGTTCCAAATATGGGTCTCAGATTAAAGAGTACATTATTGGTTGTAGATCCATAAAAGCAGATATGTATATGTTCTAGCACCTTATTAGATTCTAAGACATGTCTATTTGTATGGACGTTGAAGGAACAGAAAGGGAATATAAACGCCTGGTACCAAATTGACACCAAAGAGTTTATCGTTTTTCAATAACAACCGTTGTCAATGTATATACATACGTACGACAACACTATGTAATGTTGACAACGCAACGTTGTCAACATTGCAAAATTCATTGTCGAAATCTAAATTTTATACACATCCGTTGTCTAAATGTTAACAAACGTGGATAGCTCACTATTGGCAACGGATTGTTTGTCAACGGATGTTATTGAAAAACTATAAACACTTTGGTGTCAATTTGGTACCAGGCGTGTATATTTCTTGTTCCCTCTGTGTAGAGGGCTGAAATTTTCCACAAATATTCCTTGAAATACTTGTCCTTGTGTTCAAAAATCCAGATATAGAAATAGAGAAGAAAATCTAAAACAGTTCGAGACTAATTTCCGATTCTAAATTACTTTGCTTCTACTAAGCAATCGTATAATAAGATTTACAGTACATGCCAAATCTGAATACCCCTTATATTATTACAAACAACTTATATTAATATAAACAAATTTGCATTCGTTTTGTTCACGAATTTGTTGCCAAGCAATTCTAAATTGCCCGTAGATGTCGTCTGTTGCTGTAACTTGTACAGCGCACACAAGTAGAACGAAACGTTTGCAAGAAATGAAGGCAGGAAGGAAGGTGGCAAAGTAGGAACCGACAGGTGAAGAAATTAACCATAAAACATCTTCGTATAAATAAATGACAATTATACAACATTATTTCATTTAAAATTTTATTATTATTATTTCTTTTTTTCTTAAATCAAATGACTGGCGAACAATATTTTGTATTTATTTATGATGTTTCTTGTTTTTGTTGTTGTCAAACTAGCATGAGTAAAATCTGAAATACCAAACAAGTTTTGTGACATTATTACAACACACGATTAGAATTAGAAAGACTTGCAATACAATATGAATATAGTAAGAGAGTTAAAGACAAACAAGTTTAAGTTACAATGTGGTCCCTTAAATTTAGGGCGGGGAAATGCTATTGGAAGTGTAGATATTGAAACAAATTTAATGGAAAAACATAAAGAACGAATAGGAGTGACTATGCCGAATCTTATATACCCACAAAGGATCAGTTTATGGACTAGTCTATAATTTACTATGTTGTCTATTATTTACTTAATTTAATCTTTTTTCAAACTTAATTCATAAATACATTCATATATATTTTTGCAATAAGTACACAGAGGGAAAAAGAAATATACACGCCTGGTACCAAATTGACACCAAAGAGTTTATAATTTTTCAATAACATATCCATTGTCAAAGTATATACATACGTACGACAACACTATGTATTGTTGATAACATTGCAACAATTCGTTGTTGAAATCTAAATTGTATACACATCCGTTGTCTAAATGATAACAAACGTGGTAAGCTCACTATTGACAAACAATCCGTTGCCAATAGTGAGCTAACCACGTTTGTTAACATTTAGACAACGGATGTGTATAAAATTTAGATTTCGACAACGTTGCGGATCCGTGCTTGAATCAAGTATTTTGTACTTGGTTTAAGAAAAACTGAAATTACCGAACTTCTGAAACGCCTTCGGAGTGATATGAGAGCGGATTACTCATTTCTTTTTTCGAGTACATTGACTGTTACATAAACCAGATCTAGTCTATGGATTAGTTTACGGACTAGTCTAGTCTACTGACTAGTCTATGGACATGTCTATGGAGTCTGTTGACTAGTCTGTTGACTAGTCTATGGACTGGTCTGTTGACTAGTCTATGGACTAGTCTGTTGACTAGTCTATGGACTAGTCAGTTGATTAGTCTATGGACTAGTCTGTTGACTAGTCTATTGGCTAGTCTTTTGTCTAGTCTATTGACTAGTTTATTGATAAGTCTATTGATTAATCTATTGAGTAGTGTTTTGGCTAGCCTATTGACAAGTCCATTGACTATTTTGTGGACAAGTCTATTGAATAGTCTATGATCTACTCTATGAACTACTCTATGGAATGATCTACTGAATAGTCTGAAGACAAGCCTATTGGCCAGTATATTAAATTTTCTCTCAACCAGTCTATGGACTTGTCCATTGACGAATTACATTCTAAAACTAGGCTGTAGACTTGTATATGGATCCGTTAATAGACTTGTTTTTGGGCTGTGATTATGTCAAAATGAAAATGATATTCCCAGCAGTTCGGTCGGATAGTGCCGAACTACGTATTTAGCAGGCTTGGGGGTAATAACTACACTTTCAATTACAATTACATTTAAAGTAATTGTAATTGAAGCTTTACTAATTGCAATTGCTCGTAATTGTAATTGAAGTTTTGCCATTTACAATTACTTGTAATTGTAATTGTAATTGAAGAATTTCCAATTACAATTAATTGTAATCACTAATATTTAAATTACAATTACAACTAATTTTAATTGGAATCTTCAATTACAATTAGAAGTATTTGTAATTGGCAGAACTTCAATTGCAATTATAAGTAATTGTAATTGGTTATTGGTCAATTACACATTACAAGTAATTGTAATTGGAAAAACTTCAATTACAATTATAAGTAATTGTAATTGGTTATTGCACAATTACACATTACACGTAATTGTAATTGACCATGTAATTAATTACTTTGTGTAATCATTACCCCCATCCCTGGTATTTAATTTAACACTTAGGATTACACCAACGACTGCCCAGATGACTGGCTACATTAACATGTGCTTGTCCTACGAGGAAGTCAATCGTCACCCCATAGATTACAAAGAGACAGACAAAGAGCTTAAGTTTGCTTTTTATGCGTCCACTCTCTCGCTTACAAAGGAGACACTAAAGTAATGATTATCTTCATCCTCGTTTACAAAGAGTACATCCGAGACGAATTAGAGTCCACCAGATGGTTAGATGTTAGTGGAAATCACTGTCATTTACGGATGCATTGACTCTTTGTCGAACTGCTGGGTTTCATAAGATCTGAAAAACATCCTCTTTTAGTGGTCCTATTCATCTTTTCATTATTCCAAGTCATTGAACTAGTCTATGGACAGGTCTTGGTCTTAATCTAGGCTTTTTGCTAGTATTTTGACTAGTCTGTAAACTAGTTTATGATCTAGACTATGGGCCAGTCTATGGATCTTAAAGTTTGAGATATTTATCCAATTATTGATCAGTATTAAGCTTCTTTTTAATCTTTATAAACTCTTTAATGTTTTTCCTTTAAACCGTTACTTTAAAATAATAAAGTGACTTTAACAATTTAAGCATTTTAAGTAGGATCAAAGGCAGTAAATAAAACTTGAACCAATACTCTAGTGCTAAAGAAAAATTAGTTCCTACATTATGTAGCATTAGCAGATCACGAGAATATTTGATAGTTGCGAGTGCTAGATCTTATAATATTGCCTTAAACGAGACGTTAACACTTAATTTTCAATTATTTATTTACTGATTTATAATATTTTTTCTTCTTAACTTTTAGAGAATATAATATTAAGATTTTCTTGCCATTCTTTACACGAAAATCATATTCAAACCAAAATATTAAATTACATTCAAAACATTGGTTTGGCCCCAAACAATTTTGTTATGACAGACAATGTCAAAATTTTCATACAAAGTATTAAATTAAAACATAAAAAAAAATATTAAACATGGGCAAAGATCACACTTGATCAGATTTAATTTAATATCGATTAACAAGAAAATAAAATATGAACTTTAATTAGTGAATGAATTTGGCGCGCAACGTATTATACGTAGGAGGATTATATGATCTTTACAGAATCTTAAATACCCACCATTAATAGGATTATTATCGTGATAGAAAGGGGACCTTTATGGTGTTTAGACCAATTATATGCCGAACTATATAGAATTTCATGATTTTTGTTGTTGATGAATCTGAGTATTTAATTTTTACTTCAGAAATATTGGATTTGATTTAAGCTCAATGGACACTTGCTTTGAGATAAAATTAAGATTGATTTAAGAATGTAAAAGATTGAATTAATTCCAAAGTGGGCTTGATTTGAGCTCGTTACGTACTTGATTTTCAGAAAATTACTAATATATGTACATCACTACCTACTATAGGGCGCTTATAAAGAACAATTAAGAATAAAACCGCAGAATTAATATTTTTAATTTTGAATATTATTTTTTTAATTTTATTTCCATATTAAACTTTCATAGGGCTTTATACAATACAACTTTTTTTTGTTTGTTTTGATTATGATAAAATATCAAATTACCTTTTTTTATTATTTTTTTATTATTATTATTAGATGATGTGGTTTGCAGTGAGTATGGTATTCAAATTGTATAATTTCAAACGCAAGAACTTTTTGAATTGATTTTTTATAATTTTTCTTGCAAATTTTTAACAAGAATTTTGTTTAATATTTTATTTAGTTTATAATGAGTTGAAAAAATCACTTAGTTTTATTAATATTTAATAACTGTTAGTTTGATCAAACTTTTTTGAGAGTTTTATTTTTATTAATTAAGAAAAAATTTTTTATTATTAAAATTTTCCCGCTTTTTTATACGTTTTTTTATTTTTCAGTTTTTTTTGTAAATAATTTTCATTAAATACTTTTAAAAGATTTTTATAAATTGTTTTTATAGATTTTATTTATTTTTTTTTATGAATAATTCTTAATTTTTATTTATAGAAATATTTTTATTATTTAATAATAATATTAAACTATTTTTTTATATTTTTTATTTAGTTTCAAAAAATATTTTATTATTGTTTTTTTTTTAATTTTTTTTTCTTAATTAGTATTTGTTTATATTTAGTTTAATATTTTTTATTTTATTATTTACTAAATATATATTTGTTACAATTCTAGTTTATTTTTGTTAAACAAATATAAACAATTTATTTTCTTTACACAATTTTATAATATTTAAACAATGTTTTCACTTAGTTTTTAATTAATTATTTTTTATTTTTTTTTTTATTAAATGATTAGTAAAGATTTTATATCTTTGGATTTACTAATATTTTGTGGTTTTTAATTTTTATTTTTTCATTTTCAACAAGAAATCCTTTAATCTTTCACAATTTTTACACAAATTTGAAAAATTTTTCATCAGATATATTTTTTAAAATTTCGTAGATTTTACTATAATGTTTTCTAAAAGGAAAATTACAAAGAAATTAATAAATTTTTATAATTTTATAAACTTTTTGCAGCTTACAGTATGTGACAATATAATGTTAAGTTCTATCAATCTGGGGTTACGAATTCGATTCCCGATAAAAAGTCGGTCAATTAAAATATAAATTAAATCTGTATTGTAATATAGATGAGACAAAATTTCCAGGTTCAATACGGTAGTTTATTAAATCATATATTGAGGCTTCAATCTCCCCGATCTTTTGCCACATTGGGGTAGAATGGAGGTTCTTCGGACAAAAATCTGTCGGTTCTAAATGCATGATTCACAATATATGAAAAAAAGTGCCGCTGAATCACACCGATTGCTCACAGGAGCTTATGGTGAATGTGTTTTAGCGGTTTCAATATGCGGTTCAGAAGTTCTGATTTAGATACGGTAGATAAAGATCGAACAGGTCAGCCAAACAAGTTTGAAGACCAAGAATTGCAGGCATTACTTGCAAAACCATAGGGAGCTACGCAAGCAATAATTTTAAAACGTTTGGCAGCATCAGGATTTATCCAAAACTAGGGAAGCTTGTTACTGTAGCTAAAGACCTAAAAGATTATATCTTAATGAGCTTTTAAAATCTGGGCGATCACTCTCTCCCTTTGTTAAACACATCACATCAGAACGGGATATTGAAATTGTCATCAAATTTCCAATAATAGGGAAGATATAACATGTAGAATATCTTTGCCCACACACAACGTGGCCACCTTTCTTTAATAAAAATATATAATTTGTAATATATAAGAAGTGGATTTGGATGAATAATTTTTTCGTTTATTTATAGATTTATTTTGAATTTTATAATCATATATGAACATCATATATGACCTACGGTCTATTGTCGAATTATATCTTAATCGATTTATTGTAGTGGAGTGTATAAAACTACTAGTGCAACATTCTATCACTATTACTGCCTAGCTTACATATTCATGAGGATTTTAACAGTATTCCGGGTATAGCTTATACGGAAGCTTAGAGGTATTGTACTTAGTTGGAAAAAGAAGTATCGGGGCTGGAAAAATCCAACCCCCTGCTTTCAACAAATAGACTGACGGACATGGATAGATTGGCTTAGAATCTAATAGGGCTCCTTTTTAAATGGGGTGGATCTGATGGTTAATTGAAAGTGATTAGGCTCATTTTTAGAATTTGGGAAAGATCTATTTTTCTCAAGTTATTGATATCAAAATTTTTCGATTGAAGTTACTATTTAATGCTAATAATCTAGCCACAATTGACCGCTTTGAGGACAACATTGTTCGAGTTATTTGTTGCAAATGACCAGCATTGCTTGAAAAGTGTTCCAGAAATTGGACGTCCAGAATGCGCTCCTTCATAAACAGCCCTGGTAGCCATATAACCGAAATCTCATTCAAATCAATCTGGAGCGGTTTCAGAAGTACGTTTTTTCTTAAACAAAGAACAAAATCCTTGATTTAAGTACAGATCCGTTAAGTACGAAATATAACTTAAAATATTTAATTAATCCCAAAATGGGCTTGATTTGAGAACGATTCGTACTTGACTTCCGAATTCGAAAGATTTTAGGGTATAACTACAACTCTATAGTTGGGTGGGTATTATGCGTTTGAGTTTGTATCGCATAAAAATATTGGTCCTATTACCCACCTAAAAGTATACCATTCACTTTTGTCCATGTAAAGCTTGTACATTGCTTACAAGTTTTACAGCTCACAGTTTTCAAAATAATTGCATAAAATTTGGCACGTACACTTTTTTGCCCCAAGTACGAAGCCTTGGGTACAATCGCCCCATTATTTCACCTAGCTACTATACAACTTAAGCCATCGAATAGGGTTTTTGAACTTATAATTATGTTAAATATACTTGTATCTCGAGCAGCACTATTATGTTTTATATAAGCTTTCATGAACTTGCGGAATTTCGTAATGATCGGATCTCATTTGACCCTATCTCGTATACAAAGACCCCCTTCACATAATGTATGAATGTCCACATTTCACAAACACCAATACCAAGACAAAATTTAGCACAAACATAAATCCATCCACCAACCATCGTGTAATATAGATGAGACTTATCACCCAAGTTCAACCCGGTAGTTTAGTTCAAATATTGAAGGTTCAATCTCCCCCAACTTTTGTCACATTGGGGCAAAATCGGCGTTGTTCTTAGAGTATTCAGTAGACTACTCCATGGACTTATAAATAGACTTGTTATAACACTAAATTATAGACTAGTCCGTAGACTAATCCATAGACTAGTCCGTAGACTAATCCATACACTAGTCCGTAGACTATGACTGGTTCATTGAACAGAACGGGGAAATGTTTTAACTATTATGAGCTTTTGAAATCTGGCCAGGCGATCATAGGGAACTTGAACCGAGTGCAACAAATTTATTTGAAATTGTGCGACATTTTACCGCCAAATGCATGAAGTTAGCATTTAGATTAAGATTATCTTCCGTATTTCTTAAAATTGAAAACAAATTTTAACATTTTTCTACAACTCTTAATATTAAATATGCGATATAGAGATTCAATATTAAAATCAATAAATTTTTTTCCAGATTTTTATTATATTTTGGTATTTTAAACAAATTTTAAAAACACTCGATCACATTATATTGTCACACACTGAAATATTAAAAATTCGAAAATATTTTCATAATTAGCAAGTTTTATTTTTCAATGAATTGTTTAAACTCTGCAAAAGTTAGCAATTTATTGACACTCACTGTAAAACCTTTTCAACGATGAAATAAATCTGCCGGTTTTTAATAATTTCTTCAAATGTTTACACGATTTTAAGGGAATTAACAACAAAAAGTTATTTAGTTATTAATTTTTAATAATATCAAATTTGTATTTCTGTTTATTTTTAATTATTTAATAATATTGTTTATAATTATTTTTTAGATTTAAAAATTTTTTACACTTTATGCTTGATTTTATATAAGAAAATTTTCTTTTACAAAGCCGACGGCTTTATTACAACTAATTTTGTTATTTTATTTAATAAACAATTTATTTTTATTAAAATTGCAACACTTTTTTTAAAAAAAATTTCCTTTAATTTTTCTTAAAATTTTTTTTCATACACTTTTTAAACTTTGTCAAATATTTGCAACAAAATTTTGCACAACGTTTATTTATTTTTTTTTTTGTGTTTATTTTTGTAAACAAACCGTAACAAACATTAACGCGAACAAACAAGATTGTTTTGGCTCGATTTGGTTTTGTTTTGTATTTTAATGCGCAGCTCAAAAACACTTTAGTACCGTTTAACCAAAAACAGCGACTGTTTACTGTGATGTTTGCAAAAATATACTGAAAAAGCAAGATCCAACTTAAGGCTGGCTGCCTGCCTCACTGACTAACTGACTGCTTGGCTGGCAGTGATGTGAGCAGCAACAGCAGCGAGGCAAAAAAAAAAACAAAACAAATTTGTATTAGTTTGTTCAAAAAACAGCAAAAATGCAAAAGAAAATACACAAACTATAGGAAAATAAATAATAATAATAAAAAAAACAACAAACTGAAAAAGAAGCAACAAAAACAAAGAAATAAAAAAAAGCTTAAAACCCAGAGACGACGGACGTCTATAATGAAATAGTTGGTTGGGGTTTGGGTTGGTTTTGGTTTGGTTAGATTGTTGGTTGGCTTGTGTAAATGTGTTGGATGGATGGATGGATGGATGAATGGACAAATAGACAGACATACAGACGGATGAATGAACGAGCGAACAAACGAACTTACAGACGTATAATTTGGCTTATCGTCTCTCAGTTTGTTTGTTTGTTTGTTTCTTTGTATGGCACAACATGATTATAAACCTTTACAGACTGGCTGCATGTCTGCCGGGTTGCTTGATTTTAGGCGGCCAACTACTTAATATATACATACAAACAAATAAGCATGCGAGGGATAATTGAACAGATTTTTTACAATCTTAGTGATTATGGCAAATAGAAGATTTATTCCTCGATTCTTTATCAAAGCAGATTTAGATCAGAAGTATCCGAATCTGGTTTCCGAATTTCTCCATCACATCTGGTTTTCGAGATGCCGAGTTATGTTTTTTATCATATTTGAGAGACGTTTTAACATCGCGAAGATGTCTAAAATTTTTTATGCCATCTGGAAGTCCAATTACTAGTTGCTTTTAACTCTAGGTTAAGATATCTCGAAAAACGAACATATGTTAATCCTACATACATATGTATGTATTGGACTTTCAGATGATATAACAACTTTCATAAACAACGATATGATATCTCGAAAACCTGATGTGATGGAAAATTTCAGAGGACTCGAGTTTTGAGCAGCTCAATCCTATAGAAAAGTGTACTTAAGTCTCAAAGTTTCGACTTTTTTTCAAATTTTATTTTCACACACTCTAGTCCATGTCTTTTCGACATTAAGAGGAAACTGATCACAACCAACATTATTCAAATTGAAAATGGGGTCGATATTTACACAAGTCTAACTGATGGTATGCATTTCGCATTAGTTCTTCAAAGACTGGAACCTCAACTGCCCCTATAATCCCCAGCAGTTCGAGGGCACGGGTCAGAAGGTGACTATTGGCTGGCCTTTGGAGGAAGTCAATAGTCAGTTCATAGAGTAAAAAGAGGCAATCAGAAAGCTAGTCCTAAGGATTCAATAAACGGCAAGAATAAATCGATTATGAGGAATCTACCCACTAGATTACTTTAAGGCACTTTGGGTTGCCTCGAAGTTTCTTAAGGAGGTATTTATCGTTCTTACTCTTAAGTCTGAACTATGCTACAGTGAATCTAAATCGAAACATTCGAAGATTGTATGACAGAAATGGTGGCCCATCGAAATCGTCTGAAATATTACAAATAAGAGTCAAGTGGGTGGTTAGACATGAAAAATCATTGTCGGATGTATCAACTCTTTTCGAAGTCTCTTAAGGAAGTTGCTATCGTTCTTAAGACTGAATTATGCTACAGTAAATCTAAATCGAAAGTTTCGACGATAATATAGAAATGGTGGTCCATCAAAATCGTCTTTCAAATGTTCGTTGGTAAAGAGTACACTGGTACGAATAATCCGATATATGACAACTAACAGTCAACTGGGTAGTTACACATGAAAAATATTTTTCGGATGCATCGACCCTTTTCGAAGTCTCTTAAGGAAGTTGTAATAGTTCTTGGTCTTAAGACTGAACTATTAAACAGTAAACTAAAGTTTCGACGATTTTATGATGGTCCATAAAAAACTTGCTTCTAATGTTCGTTGGTAAAATTCAAGACGATACTTTGGGACGCTAAAAGTGACGATTTTCTTCGCTCTACCCGATATATTACAAATAAGAGTCAAGTGGATGCTTAGACATGATAAATCTTTTTCGGATGCATCTACCCTTTTGGAAGTTTCTTAAGGAAGTTGTTATCGTTCTTGGTATTAATCCTGAACTATGCTACAATAAATGTTTGAAATGGTCCATCAAAGTCGTCTTTTCATTGTTCGTTGCTAAAATACGGCAACAGGTTTGTACTTAGTAGTATTAAGTTTCGGGTATTTTAAAACAGAATTGGAGACCCATTTAAACCGTCTTTCCAATGTTTGTTGGTAAAATATGGGAGACGACAGCTTAATAATTCAAAGGAACGACAGATCCACCATACGTAGAAGAACTCAGTCAATTTTATCATTTGAAAACCACAACAGCCTTCAACAGTCTGACAGTGTTATACCGAAAAAGTTCAGCTTAAGTTGCATGTGAGATACTCGTAAATTAGCGAGAACAAATCCTAATGTGGTCACGTGATTTAGCAATAGTTCTAGATAAAACCATCAGATATTTAATGGAAATGTAATTAGATTCGTTAATGACACATTTCAGATCTTGAGAGAGGCTTGTACTAAGCACTAGTTTTTTCATTATTAGTATTCATTAGTAATTGAGATCTTAAGGAAGTTGTTTTCGTTCATAGTCCCTCTAAAAGAGCGATTTAATAGCTTTTTTGGTAACGGGAGGCAAAAACATGCTTATTGTTTGAAATACCTCATGTTTAGATCTTGAATAAAGATGTAAATCCCTTTCTGGGTAAATATAAATCTATTGGGGACTGTATGTTTGAAGGCATATAGCAAAAACATTCGTGTGTTCGTAGGTTTAAGCTTCTTGCACTAAAGCTTTAACAATAGGGCGCAAATTATGAATTCGGATGGAAGAGGGTTAATATAGCAGGAATAAAGTGAAGAATCTGTGGTATTGGGGTTGTACCTCAAACTGTTTCAAACAATACTATAATATTTTAGGCCCACAACAGAAACAAGCTCCTTTGTCGACAGCCGGGTGCCATTACTGGTGATCTGGGTCAACCTTTTTAAGGTTTTTCCAATTTGTTCATGTTTCACGCAAAGGAATGACATTAAATCTGGCAATCGTGTGAAAGGTCTTAGAGTACTCCTCCTCTTTGAGAGGAATACTTTGCTAACTTTAGTAAATAGTTACTCAAATCTTTAAAAGTTCTTGATAACTCCAATAATATTTCACTAAGAGTAATTAATGTATTAATTGTATTATTGTATTGTATGTATTAAAAATTTTCTTTTCAACCTTCCCTCGTTCAACAGCATACACACTCTTGAAATTGAAATATTTTGTTGCAGTTGCTTCTTGTTTGTTGTGTTTGTTTGGTGGTTTGGTTAAAAAAAAATCACATTTATTTTTATTTTTTGTTCTATTAATGTTGTTGTTTTAGAATTCACACGGTTCTAGTTACTAGCAAAAGCTATTTTTTCTATAAATCACATAGATAAACACTTACACTCACTCATAATAAATAAAACCCTACAACCCATAAATACTCATACATACTCGAACACGTATTGAGTAGTAAAAGTAAAAACTTGAATACTACACATGTATGTATGCAAAGTTGCAGTGTTGCTGTATGTCAATGTCAAACACGATGACATTAAACAAAACAAAAGAAAAAAACACACGCGGGTTTCAACGGGCTCAAAGTGTGTAAAAACACAATGACAACGACGACCAAAAACAATGGTAGGTATAACGACGACTAAAACGGCATAAACGTTGATAACAACGACATCGAACAACCATCACGTTAAAGGTGACGACAAGTACTGTAAAGTCTCTTTTTCTAAATATCAAAATAAACTGTCCATTTATTCATCATTTGTTTTTCTCTAGTTCTTCTTTCTCGGACATTGTTTACTCTTTTTTTTATTTTACATGCCAACAAATAATTGCATATATGAATGTAGTACCCCACCATATACCCAGAGCAAACCCGACCGACACATGCCTAGAGAAAATGCATTTTGTTTGTTGATCGTTTGTTTTTTGTTCGATTTGGTTTGTTGTTGTTTGGATAAATAGTTGTTGGTTGGCCGGTTGGATTGTTTGATTTGTAGTTGTTGCTAGTTGCCGGGACTTGTGCGCTTTTCACTATTTACTGTAAAATTGCACATGTACTTGTCATACATACATATACTTGTATATATGTATGTATATTCTATAGCTTTCTTTATTTTCCTTTTCGTTTATTTGTTTTCATTAGTTTTGTTTTGTACTTTAAGTTTTGGTACATTTTGTGGGAAGGGTACAAAGTGGAAAAAAGTACCAAAAAGTTATCTCCTAAACTGAAGTCCTAGCATTCAAAGTTGATCGTTCATATGAAGAGTATTGACCCTTGACACTGTTATACTTAAAACATGGAGAATATTGGAAGCCTTTAAATTTGAGGTTTGAGTCAGCTTATCGAAGTCCGGTATAGAATCTTGCAGAATCTATATCTTTGTATGTATATAGTCTCATCATACGAAGATCCTGTGTATGAGTCACCCTTATTGAGTGACAATAAGCACACTATTCCCTAACGTATCCTTTTAGGATGCCGGAATGAAAGATCTGTGTGATGGGTTGGATGGCGATGGATGTAAATATTCTTGGCGTTGTGGTATCGATAATGTCCCTTCTGTGTTCTAATATATTTCGGTGTTTACTCTATTTGTACCTGATCTACCTCATTATGTCTTTAGACTAAAAAAAGTTTCCAAAACAACAGAGACCACTACAGAGTAAGGCTTTAGATCTGCTCTGAAAATCGTCGGACATCTTATAACAGGACATTTTAACGTTCAGAGAATCGAGTACTTGAGCAAATTTAGGAAGTACTCGATCAGTTGACCTGAGACGTTACTAGCTCCATCTGTTGCTAGGCGGGCGATAAAGTAAAGCACTCAAAGCGATTATCTTTGCTGATTGTTCGCTCTACAGAGGATCATACAATATGCACGAAGGATTATCAGTTTTGGATAGGATCATCAGTATATTGAGTTAGTGATTGGATGGTTTTATATTGGAACTCCATTTGGCCAACAGTTTAATTAACTACCTAATGTATAGTTAGCAAAGTTCCAGACAACTGTACAAGATCGATTGTAAGATTTATATGAGCTTAAATTCGCCGATCGTTTGGTCTGCAGAATATCGTACATATTGCACGTACGATCGTTAGCTTTGTAGAGGATCGCTTTAGTTTAATGTGTTCTATATATGTTCTACATGGGTTTCGTAATCAAAGTTGCGTGTGATCTTAACTATGTGGCAATGTTTTGTTTCTCTATTTTGGAGTTGAGAGATGACTGACACATATATTGTAGACAACTGCACAAGATAGTTTGTACGATTGATATGAACTAAAAATTCGCCGATCGTTCGCTCTGTAGATTTTCGTACATATTGCACGTACGATCGTTAGCTCTGGAGAGGATCGTTTGAGTTTTATGTGTTCTATCTAGGTTCTAGATGGGTTTCTAAATCAGGGTTTCATGTGTACTTAACTATGGCAATGTTTCATTCCTCTGTTTGGAGATGAGACATATGAGAGCTAGAAGATACGTCATTCTAATGATTACTAAGAGATCCTATAAATTCAAATAGCGAAATAAGAGAAGCTTGATTTCGTGGTTGAATCCTTTGTGCATCGCAAAGTGATTTGATTCTGACTCGATGTAACAATATACATTACAAAAACAAATTACGAAGCTCCGCGCCATATATTTCGGAATACATGACGGATTCCAGTTCTCCCTTCTTCCAAATTAACATCAAAAACATTTGATGAAAAGTACCTAAATAATAGCATTTCAAAATTAGTACTTTTTAGCAAAACATTTAACACATATACACTTCTTTTGGTTTGCACAATATACTGACGTCAAATTGACCCCTCTTTTGGTGGTTTTTTGGCAATAGAATCAGTTCCACTTTTTTTCCTTCCTTATTTGCTTTTGTTTTGCAAAAAAAAGCAGCTCTCTCATGTACTCACATGCAATTAGTGTGTCGGTGTAGGCATATACCAGCTCTCTGCAGTTAATGTGCAAGAGTGAGTTATAGAGTGAGTGCATGTGTGTGTGTGCGTGAGTATTTTGTTGTTGCAGTGAAAGCTAGGCATTTAACCAATGTATGTACGTATCGCTCTTAAATGTGTATATAACAACTTCCTCTTATATATGTTGCAATATAAAAACATTGTGTATAGAAGAAAAAAAATCATGATTTGCCATATGCCTCATACCCTGATTGCAACTCATTTGAGCGCATGTAATTAAAGCAACTTAAAAATTGTTGCTGCTGTTGCATTTTGCAACATGTTGTCTCAGACAAGTTGAGTCAGACATGTTGAGTTGTATGTCATACTCCAACAAAACTACTTTTTGTTGTCGTCTGAGACGTTTGCGGCCAAAATATTCTCGTTTTGTTTGCTGCATTTCTTTTTTTGCATTCTTTAGTTTATTTAGTTTGTGTTTGATTTGGTGCGGTTGTTGCACCAGTTTTTTTTTTGAAAGGGTGTAAAGGTTTTCCCGAATATTTTTACCCACTATTTTAAATAAAAACATCCTTTACCACTTTTTTTAATTTAACAAATCCAGTTTTGAATAGCCTTTCTTTAGCTATCTGCCTCTCACAATTCTCTCACCTTACTGTCTTCTCCTGCACTATCACAATTTTATTTACAGTGTCTCTCTTTTAACTCTTATTTATCTCCTCCTTTCTTTGGCACTAATTATTTTTCGATTTTGCATTTAATTTCTTTTTGTTTTACAATTTTATTTAGTTTTATTTTTAGATTATAATTTTAATTATTTCAATTTGTTGCAATTTGTGTTTTATTTTTATCATTTGCATTAAACAATTTTCCTTTTAATTTCTTACTTTTATAAATATATATGTGAAAGTCCCAATAGTTTTAACGGTGACATAAAATTCCTCTTAGACAGTTTTAAACTTTAATGTCTATTTGATTGATTGACTCCTATATTTATATAGATCTGGGTCATTGGAACCCACGACTTCTTTAAAGCAAATCTAATTTGGAACTAATACCACTTAAGTATCCCTGAGTAATCTAGGAAGTAAGTAGCCACATTTAAGATTTAAATTTTATATTTCGTAATGTTTCTCTATATCTCTCTACTTCTCTATATATTTAATTTTGTAGGTGTCTCTGTTGGATCAATTGGCTAACATCTAGTGATGATCATTAAAATCACTGTTTGTGAACAATCACCCAGAACTGCTGGGATGTGAGGGTGAGGGAAAGAGAGTATATGTTTGTTGCTGTGTAGAAATCATGTAGATATAGTTGAATTCATATGCATTTGTCTGCTTGACATTCAATTAAAATGACATGTGAATAAAGTAACAACTCGTTATTTAATCAAACCATTGGAGGTATTGGCATATCAGGGATGGGAAATAACTTTTTTAATTTTTCTTTATCAGAAAAATACTTTCAGAAGATAGTCTGTGAGCTCCTTATCAAGCTTTGGTCATATCTTCCTCGTTTGAATGCAAGATGGTTGATTTCCTGATCTTTCCAATGAGAGTTCGTAGAACATATTGTCTATGAGTCTTTTGCATACTTCTATCGGAGGACCACAGAAATGACCTGTGTCGGATATTTGTGAACCTATTTTCGCGAGCTCGTCAACGATACAGATGCTTGTAGAATCCCATTGTCCTCGTATCCATACGAGTACAATATTTGAATGTCTCGGCATCCTGTTTAAGGATGTCCGGAATTCCTGGACTAGTCGTGATGTAGAGTATAAACCTATCTGGGACTTGATTGCAGCTGGACTATCGGTAAAGATTAGGATATGTCTGTTCGATATTATATGATACCAGAGCCAGTTTTCTGTTCTTTTTTATGGTTGATATCTCGGCCTGAATTGGACTACGATCATTGCTGATTCTAAAAGTAATCTTGACTCCAAATTCTGGAATGAAAATGCCTCCCTCTACTCGTTCTTCTCGTTTAGAACCATCCGGATGGGCTTCGTGGAAAGCGACCTTCCCCCAGTTCCGCAGTTTTTCAAGATGACGAAACGAAAGTTTCTCAGGAAGTAGGTTTTCTATCCTTTCGGTAATATTTGTATGTTCATATTATGCATTTATTGCATTCAATACGAGTCGCGCTAAGGAACAGCGAGATAGACTTTATTGGGCCAGTGAAGGTTAAAATCTGTGTTCAAGGTGGTAGCCCGACCTTCAGGTCGCTTCTATGATCAAAGTGCTATTTCACATTGTCTGTATATTATTGAGAGAGTTAGTATGGTCATAAGCAGGATGACTCTAACTTCGGAGACTTTATTACGACGAAAAAAAGCGAGATACAAACGCTCGCTTCGGTATATTAAGTCGTTAAATTCACGAAAGAGACTAATAAACGAAATGCTGGAGAATAGGAAAAATCGATATATAAACGCTTTTGTCGATATATTAAGTCATTAAATACACAAGATCCAATTTCCTAAGAAACATACAGAAGTAAGATTAAACGAAGGGAGACCGATCAGTGCATGTATTTAAATGATCCATACGACACGATAAGTTCAAGATATCAAGAATACCCAAAGATCAAGTGGACAAATTGCGTCGTACACGATGAACATTATACTGACTAGGATGTTATCTTAATTCAAAACAGTGCTCTTGGAGTCATGGACTCTCCTGAATGTCTATCACATATTCGGTCAACTCTATCGATGCCGTAGTATAGGGCATAATATGTTCGATTACCGGTTGTTTTATGTTCTTAATTGTTTTTTAAGTATGAAATATCTCTAGGCAAATCATTGTATACTACAAGTTCGAGTTTTTATGCATTTTAGATCATAGTTAATCGATAAAACATATACGCATGCGCCTAATCAAGTCATTGTTTTTATAAATCAAGATAAATAAATGTAAACATAACCTAACACATTGAAGTCAGGCTAGTCGACCTATTAGTATACTTAAACGTAAACTTAGTAAAGATCCAGTTAACAGTATTTTTTTTAAATGCCAAACTCAACACAATCGTAATACACTAACTGCTCACAACTAAATATTTAACTTGAATAATTGGCCAAGCTACCATAATACCCAAAGACAAATTGTTTAAGAAAATTTCCAAAATAACTGTTCCATTTAAAGAAATATATTTAACAAACCAGTAGTGAGTGGCGGTAAGTAGATAAAATGTCGTTAATACATACAACTAGTTGATAACTTTTTTTCCATACAAAAAACCGAATGTAACTAGTTTAATGAACATTATTAGCATTTCAAATGCATTTTCTTAGTTATATAGCAGACTGTTACCGAAAAGGAGCTAAAACAGTAGGTGTCTTATGGCAAAAAAGAAACTCGTTATATTGATGCACATAGCACTCTCTTCAGATTCATAATGCCAGGAATATGTTTTATAAACTTAAGAACTAAAAAAATTTCAAGATAAGGTTTAATAAAGAGAATTCGTGAACGTATTGAGTTCCAATATACAATGTGGCGCCGCGGATTATTCTAAAAGCAATAGCACGCCTCAAATATCTTTAGCATTTAATGCAACTAATAAGAAAAGCAACTAGTTTAGACTGTGCTACCATCTCTAGTTAACTGGAAGATTTTAAGATATACAGGCGGATTAAAATGGAAAACATTTTAAATGTTTGCCAAATGTTAGCACAAATAGGCAAATTTATATTTTAAAGCATTTATTTAGAATAGAACTGTAGTATGGTTTTAAAGAACATTATTTACATTTTTAGTTACTTCTTTAATAGGTTTGAATTCCACAATTAATATAGTTATTCTATATTTACTATGGTGGATTGTTAAAACAATAATACTACATGTAAATGAGAACAAACATTACAATGAGTTTTACTAACTACTACTAACTAACTAACTAACTATAAAACGAAACGAACGAACGAACGAACGAACGAACGAACGAACGAACGAAGAAACGAACGAACGAACGAACGAACGAACGAACGAACGAACGAACGAACGAACGAACGAACGAAAGAACGAACGAACGAAAGAACGAACGAACGAACGAACGAACGAACGAACGAACGAACAACGAACGAACGAACGAACGAACGAACGAACGAACGAACGAACGAACGAACGAACGAACGAAGAACGAACGAAAACGAACGAACGAACGAACGAACGAACGAACGAACGAACGAACGAACGAAACGAACGAACGAAACGAACGAACGAACGAAACGAACGAACGAACGAACGAAAGAACGAACGAACGAACGAACGAACAAAACAAACGAACGAACGAACGAACTAACTAAACAACGAACGAACTAACTAACGAACGAACTAACTAACTACTAACTAACTAACGAACTAAGAACTAACTAACTAACGAACTAACTAACTAACTAACTAACTAACTAACTAAAACAACAACTAACTAACTAACTAACTAACTACTAACTAACTAACTAACTAACTAAATCTAACTAAGTAACTAACTAACTAATTAACTAACTAAATAACTAACTATCTAACTAACTAAGTAACTAAGTAACTAACTAACTAACTAATTAACTAACTAACTAAATAACTAACTAGAACTGAACTAGAACTGAACTAGAACTGAACTAGAACTGAACTAGAACTGAACTAGAACTGAACTAGAACTGAACTAGAACTGAACTAGAACTAGAACTGAACTAGAACTGAACTAGAACTGAACTAGAACTGAACTAGAACTGAACTAGAACTGAACTAGAACTGAACTAGAACTGAACTAGAACTGAACTAGAACTGAGCTAGAACTGAACTAGAACTGAAATAGAACTGAACTAGAACTGAACTAGAACTGAACTAGAACTGAACTAGAACTGAACTAGAACTGAACTAGAACTAGAACTGAACTAGAACTGAACTAGAACTGAACTAGAACTGAACTAGAACTGAACTAGAACTGAACTAGAACTGAACTAGAACTGAACTAGAACTGAACTAGAACTGAACTAGAACTGAACTAGAACTGAACTAGAACTGAACTAGAACTGAACTAGAACTGAACTAAAACTGAACTAGAACTGAACTAGAACTGAACTAGAACTGAACTAGAACTGAACTAGAACTAAACTAGAACTGAACCAGAACTGAACTAGAACTGAACTAGAAGTGAACTAGAACTGAACTTTAACTGAACTGAACTAAGAGACCTTAGGAGAGCAATTTCGAATCTGAATGTCCGAAATGTAGCTTGGCCGCTATTAAAGAAAAACAGAATTATTAACGGTAACCCGAAGCGTAAAATATCCTAATCGATACCAAAGCCAAATGTGCTCTGCAAAGAGCTGCTAGAAGTTGGGAACCTGAGAAAGCCTGATAGGAGATCTGGGGGAAGGTTTAAGCTAAAATACGTGAGCAAAACTTACTAACCAATCCTTTCTAAATAGTTGTTAACAGCAACATGTGTACGAGCATTGTCATGGTGGAATATAATGATTTTCTATGATTTCAAGGAATCAATTCGTATGATATCTAATTTACCTGCTTTTGGATGAATCTTAATGATCCATGTTATGAAACAGATACATAAAAATGAAAAAGATACATAAAAATTTCAAATTTTATTATGAAAATGTCTCCACCTTACCTCTTCAGTACTTTATAATAATTCATAACTCTTTGTTTATTCTAAATATAACATGGCCTAATAACACTTGTTGGTACACGAACAAAAATGCCAATTCATTGTTGGCGGTTTTTTTTTTTTGAACAATTAACAAACATATTTCCAACGTAAACAAAATTTAATGCAAAAAAAAACGTAAACAAAGAAACACACTCTCACTTTTTAACAAAAATCACTGAACTCATTGTGGAATTCGGTGTCTACTAAACATAATAGAATCACGTACCTATAAACAAATTAATTTATGAAAATAAAATAAATGTAAAAAAGTTATTTATAAACTCGTTGTCTAGAGCTCTCCAAAACAGGGTAAACGAGGCTTCTTTGTTGATGTAGATTATTTTTTTAAATATAATTTTAATTCGCGTACAATTATGAACAATGAAAAGTATACATATTATGCATTTAGATTTGATAATTTATAAAAATTCAAGAGAGCAAGAACCTAGATTGTGAAGTATAATAGGCAGAGAGAAAATAATATAACAACAATGTGGTTATGTTAAATTATGTTGATAACAAACAATAATAAAACAATAAAGAGTATGAAAATAATTTTAAAATAAGAGTGATATTCGACTATGTAGAATCGTATGTACCCACCATCAAAACAGGTATTGAAAATTTTAACTTAATTTCATAAGTTGGCCCTAAAACGTTTTTATTTTGGATCCATTTTCAATACCAAAAGAACCTATAATTCAAAAAATATTTTGGGAAAATACATAGTTCCTAGAACTTCTCCTTTTGGCAATATCACGCCTTTAACACATCGTCTCAGAATTTGACAAGGACCCAGAATATGAGCGATATATCGTTGTGTTACCAACGGAATGACAAATCAATATACATACATTTATACCACCATCTTCGTTGGCGGTGGCTATAAAAATATTTCTTATCAAGAATCTGAATAAGCGACGAGAGAACTTTCATTTGTACTTGACAACGATCTGTTTTTTTTTATATATAAATGTCTAGAGATACGGAAATGCATCAAAATGCTGCAAGAACTCATGTATGAAAAAAATATAACAAATGAAAAGAGAATTAAATAAAAAACATACAACAACTTAAATCAAACAATAATAAAAAAATAAAAATGAAATAAAAATGTGAAACAGAAATGGAAAAAACTGCATTCTAAAGATAATGCAAAAAACAATGTTGACAACAAACGGAGAAATTGTGTCATAAAAAACGCAAAGTTATGAAGGTGCTCTGTCTACAAGACATCGATCGTAGAACTATGGGATCAGTTATATATATTCTCCGCTATCTGAACTAGAACTGAACCAGAACTGAACTAGAACTGAACTAGAACTGAATTAGAACTGAACTAGAACTGAATTAGAACTGAACTAGAATTGAACTAGAATTGAACTAGAACTGAACTAGAATTGAACTAGAACTGAACTAGAACTGAACTAGAACTGAACTAGAACTAGAACTGAACTAGAACTGAACTAGAACTGAACTAGAACTGAACTAGAACTGAACTAGAAGTGAACTAGAACTGAACTAGAACTGAACTAGAACTGAACTAGAACTGAACTTGAACTGAACTTGAACTGAACTTGAACTGAACTAGAACTGAACTAGAACTGAACTAGAACTGAACTAGAACTGAACTAGAACTGAACTAGAACTGAACTAGAACTGAACTAGAACTGAACTAGAACTGAACTAGAACTGAACTAGAACTGAACTAGAACTGAACTAGAACTGAACTTGAACTGAACTAGAACTGAACTAGAACTGAACTAAAACTGAACTAGAACTGAACTAGAACTGAACTAGAACTGAACTAGAACTGAATTAGAACTGAACTAGAACTGAACTAGAACTGAACTAGAACTGAACTAGAACTGAACTAAAACTGAACTAGAACTGAACTAGAACTGAACTAGATCTGAACTAGAATTGAACTAGAACTGAACTAGAACTGAACTAGAACTGAATTAGAACTGAACTAGAACTGAACTAGAACTGAACTAGAACTGAACTAAAACTGAACTAGAACTGAACTAGAACTGCACTAGAACTGAACTAGAACTGAACTAGAACTGAACTAGAACTGAACTAGAACTGAACTAGAACTGAACTAGAACTGAACTAGAACTGAACTAGAACTGAATTAGAACTGAACTAGAACTGAACTAGAACTGAACTAGAACTGAACTAGAACTGAACTAGAACTGAACTAGAACTGAACTAGAACTGAACTAGAACTGAACTAGAACTGAACTAGAACTGAACTAGAACTGAACTAGAACTGAACTAGAACTGAACTAGAACTGAACTGAACTAGAACTGAACTAGAACTGAACTAGAACTGAACTAAAACTGAACTAAAACTGAACTAGAAAGATCGATCCGTGATAGTTTTCAATGTTGAAGAAAATTCGAATGCATTTAACCGATCTACGATCTTTCGTAATCTAAAGCCAATAAACAGGAAAAGGATTTTAATTTATGAATATGAACAACAAGAATTTCTTAAATTAAAGGAAACTCTAATAAAACAAACATGTTATAAATAAAATAAACATAAAAGCAATATTTGCCCTAATCAAAACGTTGACATCACTGCAAACATTTTAAGACATGTCTAAAAACCTCATGAACGATCTCAAGTATACAAGTTTTCGCTTAAATGCATCTTGCCACTTTAGAAACGCGACGACTGAACGACTGACGATTAGTTGTGCGAAAAAAAAAACAGCAAAAACACACAGCATGTTGGCAAACATTATTTATGTATTTTTAATATTTTTTTTTGTTTATTTTTTTAACGTTTTCAATACGAGAATTTTGTTTAAATTCACTTAGCACGTTTAAGGTGACCATAGGATGCATAAGAAACAGGTATTAAGGATTTATTTTTAATGCTTATAGCAACTTTAATTGTTTAGATCAATTAACGATCATCAATGTTTGTTTGTTGTTGTTGATTTAGTGTCAGTTATTTAAATGACAACTGTGCTGCATGCAGTTCACTGTTGCGCATACTTATGGTTGACTGATTTCCAGATTAACAAATTCTAACAACTTTACAACTAAGTATTTGTTAAATTATCAGTGTATTATTTACAGCTTGTAGTTAATATAAGTAGTATGCTGAAAAAAAAAAACTAGCAAATGCATCATGTAATTTAATTCTTTAAAATATAACAATATATAATTGAGATTTAATACATTTTTTTTTGCATTCAAATTATGTTAACTTTTGAGGCACATTATATTAAATATTAGAAAGTAATAAACAATCTTCTAAGTTATTAGGTAAAATACTTTTCGATGGGGTTTGCCTTATACCTATACAATTTATTTAAATCATCATCAATTACTTTGAACTGCAGATTATTAGTCAATAATTGGAGTAAAACATTTAAGACAATGTATAATATAAGTAGAATATGAGTACACAGATGAGTACCGGAGCGTTGTCAATAGTGCGATAACTACTGCTTTAAGAAAATCAAGTACAAAATACTTGAATTAAGTACGGATCCGTTAAGTACGAAAACCAGTATTATGCCTTTTTAGGGTAAAAGTGATCTCACAATGTACTTATTTTGAGAATTTTCGATTAGATTTAAGATCAAATACCCAATTGGTTTGAGATGAACATAAGATTGATTTAAGAATGAACGAGATTGAATTAATCCCACAATGGGCTTGACTTGAGCTCGATTCGTACTTGATTTCAGAACTCATAAAAACGGATCTCTTTCCGAGGCATGTTACGTTCTGGTTATATAGATTGTTGGTGATTTAGTTAGAACACTCCGAGTCCTCGCTAATTTCTACCTAATTTGAACAAGCTCTTTATTTCTATGGCCCCGGAGAGGAATCATCGTGTACTTCCAATAAATTTGAGACAGTATAGATCTTGAAAGAGGTTTGTTTCGAGATATCTTAATCGGTGCTCTTATAGAGCGGGCAGTCACATAAAAGGTGTTATGCCGATTCTTTATCGTCTATAAATATAATGCAATAACTGTTACGAGGGGTAGTTAATACGGTGAGACAAACTTCCAATCATACAGTGCACAGTGAGTATGCCTACAAGAAGCTTTAATGACCGTCCATTGTTTTCGATACCGTAGCTAGGGGAATATCATTTGCCCTTTGAGCCATGGTAATCATTTCAAGTCGAAAAAGTGTCGTACATAAAAGTTATGACAGGGAATGATTGCAATGGAGAATATATTTGGACTATATCATGTTCAAAGTAAGAGCTATATAAATGTTAATGGTCAGCGTCTCAGAATTTAGTTCTCGCATGTTTCTTGCGGTGCTATCGAGAGAAAACTTATGAAGAGCAAGCTCATTGAAGAAAATTCCTGAACTGTTTTTGAATCGTCAGTGTAGTCTGAGATCGCGTCGTCTCGAAGGAAAGTGTTTGCAGCCGAATCTTCTCTTGTTGATCTAATTTTGATTCTCAAGGTTCTATAAAAGATTTGTGTAAAAAGGTATTACCGGAGCCTTAGTTTTAACGGCAACTAATACCCTCAAGCTTATTCTAAAGATGCAAGCTCGGAAATAATGTGGTGGCTGTAGTTAAAATCTATTTGTGAATGAAGAGTGTTGTTGTAAGGTCTGAAATACTTTGGGTTACCAAATGTTGCACCTGTTTTGTAACGGTACGCCAATCTAAAATACTTCTATATGTTTGCTGTTTTAAATCTGGTCACCTTTTAGCACACACAACAAACAGCCCCAACTCAACCCAGATACAAACTTTAAATTATTTATATTATTTATTTAGTTTTACTATAAATAAATGCTAAAGTATAATATTTAGAACAACTTGTTATAGAAATACTAAATAGAAAATTTTCTATTAAATTATTCAGAATTTGTTTAATAAAAAAAAAAAAATTATATAGTATATCAAGTTGTGAATGACATAAGTATTATCATAACATGTTCGCTCAAAACGAAGGTGATCTGAAAATTTCTTTTGAAATTTGCAAACAAAGATCGTCCAGGACAGTCGTAAGTTTTATGAAGTTTGTTGTCAAACTTGTAAAATCACTGGGAGCTAGTCAAGCAGCAATTTCAAGACGTTTCAGGATTCATCCAAAAGCTGGGAATTTGAATACCATACGAATCGAAGACTAGAAGCCTATATCCGAAATGCTGCAGAACTCTCTCTCTCCCTGTGACACGATTCACTTCAGATCAAAGTAACTTAAATTGGTTTAATTCGTACTTGGCCTTAAGCGATGAGCAGTTCTTTTTAAGCGAAATATAGAGGACTTGATATTGAGGCAAACTTAAGCAAAAATATAGCTATACATATATAGACCTACGAATCTAAAAACTAAAGTTGCTCCTAAAATTTAAACTTTTTAAAACCAAAAAGACTAAAATAATTTATTTTGTTCATTCAATAAAAATGAGACAACTTTTCAGTCTGTCCTATAACTATATACACTACACATCGAGTTGTGCATATAGAGAGTAATGTTCACATACTTAGTATATTATACTCTATACATACCAATTAGGAAACAGCAACTATTCGATGGCGTTCCAATGCAATGATCCGTATAAATTTTATGATAAACTAAAAAAAGCATTTGACGCCTGTAGTGAGTGCAGCATACGATTACACGGTCTGACGCTATTTGTAAATAACACTATAACTACAATGTTGAATTAAAAATAAAAACACACATTTACAAAAAAAGTGCACTTTTCTTATTTTTTTTACATATAAATTAATTTCAAAATTCGCAACTCTTTTTTTTTAATTATTTCTTTAAGTTGGCTTTTTATTTGCAACTAAAAAAGTTTTAATTTATTTTATTATTGTTGGTATTTTTATTGTAATTTACAAAAAATTATATTTATTTCAACTTAAATTACAAATTTAGTTAAAATCAACACTAGATATTAAAATTATTTTAAAAATTGATCGCTTTTCTATTAATATTTATTTTATTTTTTCGATATTGGCACGTTGTTGTTTAAAACATAATAAGTTCGAGCAGAATCTTAACGAACCGTACAAATACAACTGAAAAGAATCAAACTATATAAACAGCTTCAACACTTACTATACGCGATCAATGAGCTCAATACCGCGAACTGTAACGACATTGCGACTCTCTTGCCAAAAGTGATCATAAAAACTACAAAACAAATATTTATCTCAGATACTCACAGTATAGACCAGGCATGGACGTTTTTAATCAGTACTAACTTAGTATATAGTCTAGTCTGTAGTCTAGTCTACAGTCTAGTCTGTAGTCTAGTCTGTAGTCTAGTCTATAGTCTAGTCTATAGTCTAGTCTATAGTCTAGTCTTAAGTCTAGTCTATAGTCTAGTCTATATTCTAGTCTATATTCTAGTCTATAGTCTAGTCTAGTCTATAGTCTAGTCTATAGTCTAGTCTATAGTCTAGTCTATAGTCTAGTCTATAGTCTATTCTATAGTCTAGTCTATAGTCTAGTCTATAGTCTAGTCTATAGTCTAGTCTATAGTCTAGTCTATAGTCTAGTCTATAGTCTAGTCTATAGTCTAGTCTATAGTCTAGTCTATAGTCTAGTCTATAGTCTAGTCTACAGTCTAGTCTATAGTCTAGTCTATAGTCTAGTCTATAGTCTAGTCTATAGTCTAGTCTATAGTCTAGTCTATAGTCTAGTCTATAGTCTAGTCTATAGTCTAGTCTATAGTCTAGTCTATAGTCTAGTCTATAGTCTAGTCTATAGTCTAGTCTATAGTCTAGTCTATAGTCTAGTCTATAGTCTAGTCTATAGTCTAGTCTATAGTCTAGTCTATAGTCTAGTCTATAGTCTAGTCTATAGTCTAGTCTATAGTCTAGTCTATAGTCTAGTCTATAGTCTAGTCTATAGTCTAGCTAGTCTGTAGTCTAGTCTATAGTCTAGTCTATAGTCTAGTCTATAGTCTAGTCTATAGTCTAGTCTATAGTCTATAGTCTAGTCTATAGTCTAGTCTATAGTCTAGTCTATAATCTTGTCTATAGTCTAGTCTATAGTATAGTCTATAGCCTAGTCTATAGTCTAGTCTATAGTCTAGTCTATAGTCTAGTCTATAGTCTAGTCTATAGTCTAGTCTATAGTCTAGTCTATAGTCTAGTCTATAATCTTGTCTATAGTCTAGTCTATAGTATAGTCTATAGTCTAGTCTATAGTCTAGTCTATAGTCTAGTCTATAGTCTAGTCTATAGTCTAGTCTATAGTCTAGTCTATAATCTTGTCTATAGTCTAGTCTTTAGTCTAGTCTATAGTCTAGTTTATAGTCTAGTCTATAGTCTAGTCTATAGTCTAGTCTATAGTCTAGTCTGTAGTCTAGTCTGTAGTCTAGTCTATAGTCTAGTCTATAGTCTAGTCTATAGTCTAGTCTATAGTCTAGTCTATAGTCTAGTCTATAGTCTAGTCTATAGTCTAGTCTATAGTCTAGTCTATAGTCTAGTCTATAGTCTAGTCTATAGTCTAGTCTATAGTCTAGTCTATAGTCTAGTCTATAGTGTAGTCTGTAGTCTAGTATATAGTCTAGTCTATAGTCTAGTCTATAATCTTGTCCATAGTCTAGTCTATAGTCTAGTCTATAGTCTAGTCTATAGTCTAGTCTATAGTCTAGTCTATAGTCTAGTCTATAGTCTAGTCTATAGTCTAGTCTATAGTCTAGTCTATAGTCTAGTCTATAGTCTAGTCTATAGTCTAGTCTATAGTCTAGTCTATAGTCTAGTCTATAGTCTAGTCTATAGTCTAGTCTATAGTCTAGTCTATAGTCTAGTCTATAGTCTAGTCTATAGTCTAGTCTATAGTATAGTCTATAGTCTAGTCTAGTCTAGTCTAGTCTAGTCTATAGTCTAGTCTAGTCTACTCTATTCTATAGTCTAGTCTGTAGTATAGTCTATAGTCTAGTTTATAGTCTAATCTATAGTATATTCTATAGTTTAGTCTTGGGAGTAATTCTATATCACAAAGTACTAAAGCACTGACCTTTCCATGCCTGGCGCAGTCAAAACAAACTCAATAGCAGAAAATCAACAACTCTTTTCAAGACAATTTCAAACTGGTTGCACTGCACAACCAGGAGCGTATAAAAGATACTTATAGTAAAAAGTATGCTCATACTTTGAGATGTTTTTAATTTTGTTGTTGAATTATTTTTTTAACATTAAGTTGCACCAAATGTTGACAACAAGCTCCACCAGCAACAACAACCATATAAAAGTAAAATCGAAAAAAAAAATTGAGACATCTACTCGCTCACTCCAAATTCAGCACATGCACTAAGTACGTACGATCGCCGCAAAGAAATCACAACAATGCAATTAATACATTGTTGAAGAAACAGAACACAGAGCGAAAAAATAAAGAATACAACAAATTCGAAAAAGTAAAAACAAGTTAGATTGTAGCTGATATCGTGAGGCACCGAATCTAATGCACCCTCTTTATAAATAGCTCAGATAGAGAGTTTTGAATCAATGAGAGTTTAATTAAATGGGGGATGATGCACTTTGTGGACTAGTCTGTAGACCAATCCACGGACTGATCTATATGCTAAGCTGATTAACGGTATGGTCTATAGACTAGTTCACATATTGGTCTATAGACTAGTGCATAGACTGGTCAATAGTTCACAGACTGGCATATATCCCAGTCCACCGTCTATAGACCAGTTCACTGACTGGTATATATTATCTAGTTCACGGACTAATCTTTAAGCTAGTCTACAGGCTGAAATATAAGTTAGTCCACAGACTGGTCTATAGACTAATCCTCAGACTGGTTTATAGGTTAGTCCACAGGCTGGTCTATAGGCTAATCAACAGACTGGTCTATAGGGTCCACAAACTGGTTTATAAGCTAGTTCATATTTTATTTGCGGTTCGTAGGTTTCACATACTGAATAAGAAATTTAACAGTCAGAGTGTAGAGTAAAAACGAAAATGCATATAAAATATAAATAAATAAAAATAATGCAAGAATACATACATACATACATATTTTGATAAGAGTATTTATTTATATGCTAAACCATGATGCGAATTATAAATAAACAAATAAACACCAACACGTGATAAATCGAAAAAGGAAAAAAAGAATTATGGCATTTACATTACATTAAAAACAGTTTTGAAAAACTGTTCATCCTTGATTTGTTTCTCAAATATCTGGAAAAAAAAAATTAATTTTCACCCAAAAAAAATCGCTAAATTGTCATTGCCGGCAACCGTTAAATTCAATAACACCATTTGAATATATTCAGTTAAAGATAAATTTTATCAGAGAGAGCAAAGAGAGTGCGAAATCAATGTTGCGTATGAAAAAGTTAAACTTGTTTGATTTGGTGGGTATGGGTAACCAAAAATGTAACACTACATACCAATAAAAGCAATGACATTTTAAGAAAAGCTCCTACAATGGGGACATAAAAACAACTTACAAATTATGACAGCTTTAAAGTTTCTTACATATAGGAGAAATATTCAAGAGAAAACTTCAAAGCTCCGATTTTTCGAAAATATCTTAAGAGCTTATTCCGAAATTATGTAAAATTTAAAAAATCGCTTAACTTTTTTATCAACATTTGATAAAAAATATCAGACAATATATTTTCTATGTATGCTTTTTGGAAGCTTTTTTGTAAACGACATTTAGTCTGTATGTATTTTATTTTTAATAAAATTTCATAGACTTAAAATACTTAACAGACATTATGTGCCTGGCGCAGTCAAAAATACTATTGAAAATATTTTATTTTCGAATTTATACACAAGTATCTTGTTAAGTGGGTTGCCAGGTCTTTTTGAACCTTCCGTTCTATGCCTATAGTATTGTATATGTCTATGTTACAGATCAAGATTGTTCTTATACGAAGATAAATGTTCTTTTGGAGTCCGAGAGATTCCAGGTTAATAATTACGGAACTTGTTTTTTCTCCAAATTGTTCCAAACTTTTTGGAGTCTAGAGACTACGTGTAGGTACGAGTCTTCGAATAATCTGAGAGACTATATTAGAGTCTAAGCTACTGGATTAATGGGATCTTAGAAATCGAATGTCTCGAATATTCTTGCACTTTTGTTAGTCTGATGTTGTATTCTCGGCTGACCTAGAGTTTCCTTGACAGACGGCTGCTGACTGTTTGTTTACCAGACTCGAATGTTGGGAAGTCGAAACATTCGAGTCTGAATCCAGAATATCTTAAACTACGAATTAGGGGCTAATTTTTTAGATCAACTACTTAAGTCAGTGTTGTACCCCCTGGTGCAAGCAACGTTGGTGATTCGCCTTCACCTCGGTGTTAGTGCAATCTCGGGAAATTGAAGTACTATTATCAGTAATACTAGTCTTACGTTACTAGAATCGAAAGGAGTCAAATGATTACTTGCGGTTGTTTGACCAGAACCAGTCTGGATGAGGAAATCGTTCTGTACTTGCTATTGGCGAGGTCCCTTTGGTGTACATATAGTGGTTGTGGTTGAAATCCGGAAAGAGTAGGGAAAGGAGGGAGAGATAAGATTGTGGACGTTGTCGACTCAACATAACCCCAGAGAGCGGTCTATATGTTGATTAGTCGATATCACAAGAAAAGGATGCAAAATCAGTCAAGTGTATGCGGCAGAGGTGGATGTGAATGTGTTGGATGAAAGGTCTGTGTGATGGGTTAAATATTGATGAATGTACAGTATTCATGTTCTTGTGTTACTGACAAAGTTGTCTTCTTTGTCAGCATATATTTCGGGTCTAACTTAGTTCATATCTGTCCTACCATATTGTGTCACCTTTGTAAAAGGAAACGATTTCTTGCCCTGTTAATGGATATGATAATTACATCTACGTTCTGTTGCCAAAACAACAGGGACATTAAAGGAGTGTGTATTGCCACACATTCAACAACGTGACTTTAATGGTCAGAGATTACATTCCAGGAGTATGTATTGCCAGATATCCTACAACGGGACTTTAATGGTCAGAGATTACCCTCCGGCAGTGAGTATTGCCAGACATTCCACAACGGAACTTTAATGGTCAGATATTACATAGATCGAGTACTTGAACAATCATTTTCCGATGTCCGTTATGTACAAAATTACAGCCAGCGAGTTCTTTGTGATTCACAAATGATCGTTAGTTTGTGGTTTCTAACTGCAGTGAAAAAACCCCACCATCAGCATAGATCGTCAAGTTAGGTGCTCATAGAAAATACTCCAGGAACTTTTGTCTGTGTTGTAATTAACAACTACTCATCATTTGAACAATTTTTATAGCGGCCATTAGAAAATATATTGATTTTCATATTACGTTTGTAACACATCGAAATATCGTTCGTATACCAATGTATTATAAGATCTTATTAGATTATAAGGCGATCTAGCTATGTCCGCCCTAAAAGGAGGGGGCTAGATGATTGAAATCTCAATAGTCTCAATTGAATGCAGTTTTCTTGGCACTAAGAAATTCCCTACAAAAGACCCTCTTTCTTGTTGCATTTGTATATTAATTGCGATAGGTATTCGTTCATATAACTCTCTTATTCTATTTAATTTGTTGCTATGGCAACACTTTTTTAAATTGCATACGAAGTAAGTAGTGTGACAAAATAAAACCGGCTAATAATCTTGTGCGTATTTTGAGTTCGATGAACGACCTACTCTGTTTTTGTGCTCACTCTTCTCAACAAATGCAGCTACTCTCTCACCTACTAATAATATGTTCATTAATACAACTCTTCTTGTCCGATATTCTCTGGTAAATCAAACAAGAGATGCGCAAGTGAATTTATTGGTAACTCACGATCATGTCACACTGACTAAAAAGCACATATGTAATCAAAAATATTTTCCTCTAACGATCATTAATACCATAATCACTCGTGACTCGAGCGAATCACCTGTACATCTCCTAGTCAGTAGTATGACTTGGTGATGTACATCATTTATTTTATATAGAATTTTTCGGGGTTACTTGTTCTTTTGATACAGTAACTGAGTTTTAATTACAATTTAAACTGCAGAAATTGAAGTTGGGGTTAGCGTACACCTATATTAACGAGTGTAAATATTTTCTGGCTTTCTCGTTTAAATCGTTATTACACTCAATTTCTGATTATTAATTATGTATACCGGCGTGAATGTTGTTTTTGTTTTTTTTCTTTCCTCTTCATGATGCCATGTCAAAGAGAAACAAAGAAAAAATAAAATGTTTGACAGCTACTGTCAGCATTTCGACAACGGCAATGTAGTTTATGTGGTTGAAATTCGATTAATTATGATTTTTTTATCCGGTAGCAGACTCACGGATTTCTAGACGACTCAGTATGGAAAAAGAATAATGAATAGAAGTAGGAGATATTTTAATTAAAGTCATATACATATGCATGGCATACATATTTAGTGTAATATACATGTCTGTATAAGATAAATTATGGAGGGAATAGATGAGCCTATAATAGACTTTGCATTTTATGTTTATATGTATGTATAGTTATCTAAAGGAAACTCGAAAGTTGATTAGCTTAATTGTGTTGCCCGAAAGCGGATCACATTAAGACCAACCCAAATGACATTTCATTTAAATATTCATAACTAAATCCATCCATCCCAAGGCATGCATGAAAGGTTTAGTCCCGTAACGTCACCCTTGAAAGCCCCAACAAGATGAATGTATGTATGTATATGTCGAGCATGTCGTCATTAAAGACCTACAGCATGAGGAAACATCAAAAACATCCCCTGTATGAAGCGAGAACTTGTAGCGTAGATTCTAACTGACGATTTTAGAGGCAATTAGTTGACCATGATGTTGGTCTCCTTGGTTGTCATGGAATCCTTCTCTTCGACATTTATGTTCCATGAAAACTTCAAATCCAGAGAGCTCTCCGGGGAATGTTATTGTAATCCCAGTTTAAAGAACTGTTACCAGTACCTCTAGCATGATTTGACCTGGCATCGAACCAGTGAACCTCTTTTATATGGTAGCCCGACAGTGCTTCGGACTTCGTAATGTCCTGTAATGTCGGGATAAGTTCAGTGCTGTTGCCGAAAGGACGACAGATAACACTCAGAGAACTGACTGTGGGGCGTTGGGAATGATTTGGTGTCAAATGAATAAGGTACAGAATGAATGAAGGGGTATACCGACCTCGAACCATTGACACCATTGAATTTCACTTCTTTATCAGAGCCAAGCCTGAAGGCTCTGTTCATACCAGACATACCGCAGTGTATTTCGAGCGTGCCTTTAGCTTAATTGATGGATTCGTATCTCGGTATAGCGATTGCGTCTCTAGGTGCTGTTGCCGAACCAACAGATACCATTCCATCTGCGTGGTTGTAAACGGAAGTGATGTCCTTGCATCTCGGAAGTTAGGCAACGGGGCAGTGATGGTCAGACAATAGATAACTCAAATACTCGAATAAAGTTCTTGTACATGGACCGGCATAACCACCCTGTGGTTGAAATAGTACCACCGTGTAATAGCCCGTTTGGCAGGCGTTCACGTAAAGCCTTAGACTTCCGTCGCCCATACAAGCGCCACATTTTTCCAGATGGGCTTTGTCGTGGACCGGCATAACCACCCTGTGGTTGAAATAGTACCACCGTGTAATAGCCCGTTTGGCAGGCGTTCACTTAAAGCCTCAGACTTCTGTCGCCCATACAAGCGCCACATTTTTCCAGATGGGCTTTGTCGATAAGCCATTTAGAAATCTTGGGTCTCATATTCCTTGTCCTGCCTATGGCTCACATGTATGCAAGAATAGCGATACCTGTCATAGAATTCATTTCAGGGTTTCAAGAGGAATAATGGGTCTGAAATCCTTCGACATAAAAGAGTTACATGATATATGTAGATGAGCATGGGGTCCTTATAGGGATGTAGCTAATCACAACTTTTGGGTGATTACTGTCAAAAACTAATTAAGAACGGTCGACTTTGAGGTTGAGGGTTTTGTCAATCCCAATTGGCGCAATTGGAGAACTTTGATTATACTGAAGATAATTTTCTTAAAAGTTGTCTGCCTTTAAAAGAAAAAACATATTTACATTAAACTTTCATTGAACAATCATACAAATCCGCATTCTAAAAAAAAAACAATTATTACATGTTTCCATAACACATTTTTCCATAACCGTTTCAATTAAGTCAAAATACTCTAAAATGCCACTGATAATATCTACATGATAAAATCATGGAATTGTTTTCCAATCATATTGTCACATTAGATATTGTCATATTTATGGGAGTTCTATGTATAGAATTCTAATAGAATACAACAGTTGCGGTAATAAAAATCACCTTAAATAATAGCCAAGGAATTCAATATACAGACATCTAAAATGTCATAAAATGAGGACAATATTTTACAACCTCAAGATGTTGTGGTTAAACAGAAACAATAACGTTTAGCTAATCAAAATAAAAGAATTTCCAAATTCTTAAGCCTCATCGCATTAGCATTCTAGTTTCTCAACCGCAACTGTAATCAGGCATAAATGAAAAACTTGGATATTGAAAGAAACATGTTATATAAAAATTTTAGAAAAAAATGGTATCAACTTCTTGGAGACATATTAACAATTAATCATGAATTAATGTGACAACAAATGAAATGATAGAGGAACAGATAAAGAACAATAAATAGTAATGAAGTCAAAAATAGACATACAAATGATAGAACCAGAAATAATCTATATATGTATGTATGTATTTATTTAGGAACAACATTGAACCAGAATTCTTGTCAAATCAAGATAGAGATACATGTTATTGTGCTCTACAATGTAACAAGTAGAAATCACTTATAAAATTAATAAAATATTAGATTTTTCAATGACTTCAGCATACCACCTTCGAGAGTGATAACCATAGCCTGCAACACGACCTTACTGATCTGATCTGATTTAAAGATTGTGTCCTTTGTTAAAGTCGGTTCCGAAGTAGGCTCAAAATCTACTTTAAAAAATAATATTCACTTCTAGTTCAGTTCTAGTTCTAGTTCAGTTCTAGTTCAGTTCTAGTTCAGTTCTAGTTCAGTTCTAGTTCAGTTCTAGTTCAGTTCTAGTTCAGTTTTAGTTCAGTTCTAGTTCAGTTCTAGTTCAGTTCTAGTTCAGTTCTAGTGCAGTTCTAGTTCAGTTCTAGTTCAGTTCTAGTTCAGTTCTAGTTCAGTTCTAGTTCAGTTCTAGTTCAGTTCTAGTTCAGTTCTAGTTCAGTTCTAGTTCAGTTCTAGTTCAGTTCTAGTTCAGTTCTAGTTCAGTTCTAGTTCAGTTCTAGTTCAGTTCTAGTTCAGTTCTAGTTCAGTTCTAGTTCAGTTCTAGTTCAGTTCAGTTCTAGTTCAGTTCTAGTTCAGTCTAGTTCAGTTCTAGTTCAGTTCTAGTTCAGTTCTAGTTCAGTTCTAGTTCAGTTCTAGTTCAGTTCTAGTTCAGTTCTAGTTCAGTTCTAGTTCAGTTCTAGTTCAGTTCTAGTTCAGTTCTAGTTTCTAGTTAGTTCTAGTTCAGTTCTAGTTCAGTTTCTAGTTTAGTTCTAGTTCAGTTCTAGTTCAGTTCTAGTTTATTCTTGGTCAGTCTAGTTCAGTTCTGTTAAGTTCTAGTGTCAGTCTAGGTCAGTTCTAGTTCCGTTATAGTTCAGTTCTAGTTTCCAGTTAGGTTCAGTTTCTAGTTCATTCTAAGTTCAGGTTTCTAGTTCATTTCTAGTTCGTTCTAGTTCAGTATTCTAGTTCAGTTTCTAGTTCATTTTTCTAGTCAGTTCTAGTTCAGTTCTAGTGTCAGTTCTAGTCAGTTCTAGTTAGTTCTAGTTCAGTTCTAGTTCAGTTCTAGTTCAGTTCTAGTTCAGTTCTAGTTCAGTTCTAGTTCAGTTCTAGTTCAGTTCTAGTTCAGTTCTAGTTCAGTTCTAGTTCAGTTCTTGTTTAGTTCCAGTTCAGTTCTAGTTCATTTCAAGTTCAGTTCAACTTCAGTTCTAGTTCAATTCTAGTTCAGTTCTAGTTCATAGCGCACACACCCATCGTTAGCTGCGTTATATTGCAAAATTTTAAATTTTATAAAAACACTTTTTTTATAAACAAATCTAAGTTTTATGTTTGATATTTTAAAAACATCTATGTAAATGAATTTCCTATTTGATGAAAAATTCTAAAAACATGACGAAAACGAAAAAATGCAAATGAATTCAAAAATTTTAAACTCTTCTACAATTTTTTACAGAATACTCAACTATAGAGACGCAAAAGCATAAAGGTTTGTTTAAATTTCAAATAAACCTATCGGAGCACCGCGAACACTTCCAACTCATTTTGCAAAATCGAATTCTTTTAATTGAAAGCAGAACAAACTCTTTTCTTTTACTGCCTCAAACCCACATATTGCACCACCAAATGGTAACCATTGCAATCACCATAAAGAATTGTCGAACATTATATTAGGAACAAATTTTGACTGAACTTTCAAAGTATAAATATTTAAATTTGTTGCTATGTAAACGAACACATACCACCAATAGATCATGTATGTATGTGTTAATGCAAATAATCAACCCTTCATATTATAAACATTGTTGGTCTTAAATCATGATTATTTTAAGGATAATTTTTGTTTGTTGTAGAAATATTCAATCATCATGCTAACTCATCGCACACATGTTGCAATCGCTCTACCACAACCATTAAGAGGTGTGAATTTTATTAAAATCCTTAAAGCGAGACCACACAAACATTTAAGGATAAAAAATACAAATTCAATGAACTTCAAAAAAAATGTTTTGTTAACTCGAACTATAACTTGGGCATTTCGAATTTGCTAAATATTGTCTTTAAAGATCTTGCAACTTCAATTCGTATGGTATCCAATTTCCCTGCTTGTGGATGAATTCTGGATAACTGGTAGTCAGAGACTCTAAACATTGATTGATTGAAGAAACACCTTTTACCAGAACTAAGTAAAACATAATTTATTCATATGTACTTTGTGCCGAGCTCAAAACTTTCTCACCTCTTGTAAAGCTATCAATCTAAAGTTCAAGCCTCAAGGGCAATGTTCCCACAACTGTTGCTCTCTATTCTAGATATTTTAATTTAAAACTTTGTGTATATTCATAAACAAAATCATTTAAAAATTCAATTAAACCCGGAACAATAATGTTGTCAATATAAAACAAAAACATGAATAAAATAAGACCACAAAATACATCCTTTTCATTCATATCACATCACACACAAACACAAATCATCATCTCCTGATGCCCTATGGTGTCAAATATAATTGTACAATAGCTGTGTACCAGTACCAGTGTTGTCTATATGTAAGTGTGAATTATGTAATTGGTCATTTAACATAATGGCCACAACATAAACATGTATGTTCTATATAAGGACGAAAAAATGTAATGTGTAGAATTTGTAGTCAAATCAACAAACATGAAACATATTGTTCCCATTCCATTAATATGGACCAAATGAAATTGACTCTATAAACAAGTACCTACCATCAGTAAACATGCAGCATTGTCCAGTCCGCCCCAAAAAAAGAAAAACAAAACTAATAACTGACCAAACGAAATGCGTGCATGTCATCATGAATCATGATATCATGTATCTTCTACTGATTTGCTTATAATTAAGTTGCAGCTACAAACATGTGTGTTTAAAAACTTACATTTGCACATAATTGCAAGTATCTGTAAGTTTACATGCGTGTGGCATGTATTTATGTAATATTTGTTAGAGTTCATTCTGTTGAACTCTGTGGCAAGTGGAACAAGTTGTCAAAATATAATGTCAAGTGATGTTTTGTGTCTGTAATTTTTGAAATGTATAAATCATCATTAACATCAAGTACATGTAATATACTCCTTTTTACACCGACAGACAGACGGCACTCAATTATATCATATGCCACACACTCACCATTCATGCGAAATGAGGGAGGTCCCTCACAATATGTCCAATATTATGGTAATTTATGAATAAATAGAAACATTACAATCCGTCAACAGTGACTATGATGATTACGATGTCCAAGCATGCAAAATATTTATTTATATCAAGGGTTAAACATCTCATAAAAGTGATCACGGACGAAGTGCCTATTTTTTCCATAATAACCTAGAGTTTCAAGTCTGAGTTGAAGATCAATTCACTCGCCTTCAGCGTTAGATGAAGATCAATATCAATCAATATTCGACAGTTTTGGGTCTTAATCGCGCCTTCATATATCTGTATAGTATATGGCGTTTTTAAAATTTCAGAACACGATATCTCAATTCCCACATGTGATGGAGAATATCTGAGCTCAGATTCGGATTCAGCGCGACTCAATTCTTTAGAAAAGTATAACTTGGTCTCAGGGTTTCGACTTGTTTCAAATTTTGTCAGGTACCTAGTGTTATCTTAACCACAGTGAATATGTTCATGATACTACAACCGATTTCAAGTTTTTCATTAAAAAGAAAATTTTTTAATTTAATTAAAAAAGACCTTTGACTTGAGTAACTCTTGCTAAGTTTTCAAGTTCAATTTTATAATACTAAATAAATCGCATTTATTTATTAATGGGTTTTCTTTCCCTGCTCTACTTAAAGTAAAATTTATTGAGTATGAGTATTTTGTATGATTGCGTTTATTACGAACCTACTAATAAAATATTTATGTGATAATGGATATTAGAGTATTGCAAATATTTGCTTAGTACTAAATGTGGACAATTTATAATGCAAGAAATAGATAAGGGTGTCCAGATTAAAAGTTAAAAAAAAATAATTTAAACGGTATTATTTAGCTTGATGCGCTGTATTTAAATTGTTATTTAAAAGTATTTATGTAAAATTATTCCTTTTTATTTCTTTGGGGGAACAGCCTTATCTCTATAAACACCCAATATATACATACAAACATGGAATATCGAACTTTCTGTTTGAATTTATTTATAAATTATATTTTTTATAGAAAACTGTTGGTAGTGATAAGGAGGACAGTGGGGAAACGAATTAAATTTAACGAGTATGCTGGTAAAGGAAAGGGGTCAGGACGGCACTATGATTTTGACAATCGAGAAGAAGAAGTTGAAGAGTGAAAGGAATTTGGCGACGCAAGGATAGGAGAGAGGGCACAAGGGGAAGCGATGGGGGTGAAAGGAAGGGAGGGACAGGGGGGGGAAGGTAGGACACAAAAAGGGAGCGAACTGAACGACAACGAACGAACGAAACGAACGAAACGACGAAAACGAACGAACGAAGAACGAACGAACGAACGAACGAACGAACGAACGAACGAACGAAAGAACGAACGAACGAACGAAGAACGAAACGAACGAACGAACGAACGAACGAAAAGAAAACGAACGAACGAACAAACGAACGAACGAAACGAACGAACGAACGAACGAACGAACGAACGAACGAACGAAAACGAACGAACGAAGAACGAACGAACGAACGAACGAACGAACGAACGAAACGAACGAACGAACGAACGAACGAACTAACGAAGAACGAACGAACGAAAAACGAACGAACGAACGAACGAACGAACTAACGAAGAAACGAACGAACGAACGAACGAACGAACGAACGAACGAACGAACGAACGAACGAACGAACGAACGAACGAACGAACGAAACGAACGAACGAACGAACGAAGACACAACGAAGAACGAAAAACGAACGAACGAACGAACGAACGAAACGAACGAACGAAACGAACGAACGAACGAACGAACGAACGAACTAACGAACTAACGAACGAACGAACGAACGAACGAACTAACGAACTAACGAACGAAACGAACGAACGAACTAAACTAACTAACGAACTGAACTAACGAACGAACTAACGAAAGAACGAACGAACGAACGAACGAACGAACTAACGAACTAACGAACTAACGAACTAACTAACTAACTAACTAACTAACTAACTAACTAACTAACTAACTAACTAACTAACTAACTAACTAACTAACTAACTAACTAACTAACTAACTAACTAACTGACTAACTAACTAACTAACTAACTAACTAACTAACTAACTAACTAACTAACTAACTAACTGACTAACTAACTAACTAACTAACTAATCTTTTGCTATTCCGACCATTTTATTCCCGAAGTTGTTATTGCAAAATTGGAAGATTTCCACCTTTAATAGTTCCTTAGATATGCGATGTTTTGTATTTATATAGGAAGTGCCACGCCCATTTTTATCTTACATATTACAAGTTGAGGGACTCTGTTTTCTCAGATATACTAATTTTATTTGGTAAGTGCGCCGCCTATTTTGTCCTCAAATATTCATACAATTTCGTTGATATGCGATTTTTATTGCTTATTTTTATTTTTTCGACGCTTTACTGAAAGCTTAATTAGAGGCTCTACTTTCAAATTTTCTTAACTAAAAACTTCAGACTGTGAAAGGAATAACTTAAATAAAATTAGTTTTTGAGAAGAATCAGAATATGTTTTGGATCCACTTATAGATAGTGGTAATCCACCGATAACCCACCTCAGGAATTTAAAAAGTGACTTAAACAGGAAAAATAATACTAAATAAAGTAAAATTTAACAAAAAAATTTTACGAAATGTAAAAACTTTGAAAATTAATTTTAAAATTTAGGAATTAAAAGAGTGAATTATCAAATTCTAATGGGTAGTTTTTGAAAAAAATTAGGTTTCTTCAAAAAAAAAATAACTTCGTTTCTTTTTTTCCACCAGTAATATTTTTGAAAATAGCGTCTTCCGCAATAATCTATAGAAGTCTACTTTGTAATTTTGTTTAAAAATTTTATTAATGTTCAATGGCTATCAGTCCCTTAACAATTAAAAACCTAAGAAATCGGACTAAACTAAATGTTTTGTTTTATTAATTCTTACAATTTCAAGGTTAAATGCTTTTTTAATATGCATAGTTTAAAAAAATATAAAATAAATTGAGAATACTTTGAAATAAACACAAAGTAATTTTACTTAATTCAATTGCATTAATAATAATTATTTGAAAGTCATTGTTATTTTTTAAATGAAACTATGTACTTACGCATTTATTATCATATATAGGAATACAGCAAAGGGTCAAATAAGTTTTAATAAGGAAGTACGTCTTGTCTGAAACGAAATTCGAAGAAAAAAGGGCAAATAAATAAATAAATAATATTAATGGGATTTTTATAAAAAGTATTTAATTAAAATAACAAATATAAATGTAGTGTGAGGCTTTACACAACGTCAAGGCATTTGTTGCAAATTTCAAGTGCATTTCGGTAGGCTTCACTATATATAGACTAAGAACTTGATGGATTGATAGTTATTGCATCTATTATTTATTAAAAGTTATTATAATACTTATGAACATCAAGGTAATTTCTGGGCCTTGGATCAAGATAGTAATTAATTTATCTTTATAAATGATTTATTGGCAATAAAATTACTTTTTGTAAAAAAGGTTATACGGACTACATAAAAATGATTGATGAGATCAAAATTGAGATCCTCTTTTGACCAGTTTCTTGTCATCGCATTCTCATAATTTTAATATTTTATTAGTCAAATATTTTTTTATAAATTTTTTTCTTACCTTAATTTTAAGATGAATATTTAATACCAAAAGTATATAATTTTTATATCTAATAGCATTTTTATTTATTTTTAAACTTTAATTTCCCAAAAATTTCCTTACATACCCTTTTTATTTTCACACTTCACTCAACTAGGCAACTCTTTTTTTCTTGCATTCTTCTCTTAACACTAAACTTTACGCACTTTAACAAAAACAAAAAAAAAAAAAATGCATCAGCAAAGCTAACCACAACCACCCGCATTCCATGCAAATTGACCATTTAGAAGTTTACACTTGAATTATTCGTTTAATTTTTGTTCCACCACTTATATTTCATATTACACTTATAGACAATTTATTGCTCTTTAATTTGATGCTAAATTTATTAATGTTTACGAACTATTTCTTAATAAATTATTAAATTAAATTCCTTCACTAACGTTTAACACTGTTGATCGTTTACAAATTTAAAAGAAACTAAAAGGAAATGCAAGAGAATAAATGTGATGCCAGATGATGTGAGTATTGTCAAAATACATACATAATGTTGCCCCTTAGTTAGCGTTTTAATAAAGTTAAAGGGAATTGGGGGAATTTTTGGAGCTTTTAGGTTTTAAAGGAATTAACATGGTTTTAGAAGTTTTTTTTAATGTTATTGAAAACAATTAAGAAAAGTTGTAAATAAAATTAATTTATAGTGGAAATTAAAACTAAGTGAGATATTTACCGACATAAACAATATTATATCTTATATGAGGTTTATAAAATAAAATTTCAATACGAAATTCGATTTATAAACCGTTTATGAAACAAAAATGTTATTATGAATAAGACATTTAATATATACAATTGATTCGGAATACCAAATTTTTATTAAGATGAAAATTAAATTGAAGAAAAATGCTGTAGAAATTAACATTTTAGTTAGTTAGTTAGTTAGTTAGTTAGTTAGTTAGTTATTTAGTTAGTTAGTTAGTTAGTTAGTTAGTTAGTTAGTTAGTTAGTTAGTTAGTTAGTAGTTAGTTAGTTAGTTAGTTAGTTAGTTAGTTAGTTAGTTAGTTAGTTAGTTAGTTAGTTAGTTAGTAGTTAGTTAGTTAGTTAGTTAGTTAGTAGTTAGTTAGTTAGTTAGTAGTTAGTTAGTTAGTTAGTTAGTTAGTTAGTTAGTTAGTTAGTTAGTTAGTTAGTTAGTTAGTTAGTTAGTTAGTTAGTTAGTTAGTTAGTTAGTTAGTTAGTTAGTTAGTTAGTTAGTTAGTTAGTTAGTTAGTTAGTTAGTTAGTTAGTTAGTTAGTTAGTTAGTTAGTAGTTAGTTAGTTAGTTAGTTAGTTAGTTAGTTAGTTAGTTAGTTAGTTAGTTAGTTAGTTAGTTAGTTAGTTAGTTAGTTAGTTAGTTAGTTAGTTAGTTAGTTAGTTAGTTAGTTAGTTAGTTAGTTAGTTAGTTAGTTAGTTAGTTAGTAGTTAGTTAGTTAGTTAGTTAGTTAGTTAGTTAGTTAGTTAGTTAGTTAGTTAGTTAGTTAGTTAGTTAGTTAGTTAGTTAGTTAGTTAGTTAGTTAGTTAGTTAGTTAGTTAGTTAGTTAGTTAGTTAGTTAGTTAGTTAGTTAGTTAGTAGTTAGTTAGTTAGTTAGTTAGTTAGTTAGTAGTTAGTTAGTTAGTTAGTTAGTTAGTTAGTTAGTTAGTTAGTTAGTTAGTTAGTTAGTTAGTTAGTTAGTTAGTTAGTTAGTTAGTTAGTTAGTAGTTAGTTAGTTAGTTAGTTAGTTAGTTAGTTAGTTAGTTAGTTAGTTAGTTAGTAGTTAGTTAGTTAGTTAGTTAGTTAGTTAGTTAGTTAGTTAGTTAGTTAGTTAGTTAGTTAGTTAGTAGTTAGTTAGTTAGTTAGTTAGTTAGTTAGTTAGTTAGTTAGTTAGTTAGTTAGTTAGTTAGTTAGTTAGTTAGTAGTTAGTTAGTTAGTTAGTTAGTTAGTTAGTTAGTTAGTAGTTAGTTAGTTAGTTAGTTAGTTAGTTAGTTAGTAGTTAGTTAGAAAAAAATTTATTTAAATATTTGACAGTACACAGTTTTGTAAATAATAATATTTTGTTCTTACACCATTTTCCTTTTATTTACATTTAAATTTGAGTGATAAGCTGTTTAGGTACTTTTTTTGATAACAATACAAAAAAATTCAAGTTCAAACTTTCTTATCAGTTTTATTTTTTGCAACTTATTTAATTAGTTCATAATACCATCATATAGGCTGCAAGTATGTATTGGTTTGAACTTGAAAATAATTGACGTAATAAAAATTTTATAATAAAAGAAAAGTGATCAATTACTGTTTTTTTTTTCTAAAAACGCAAACCCTAAACTTGAACATAATAAAATTAGAAAGTGTTTTTGTTAATTTCTATTGGCATGATCAAAACAACATTCTTTTTTTTTTTTTTTGTTGTTACAAATATGTATTTTATGGAGTTAATGACATGTAATTGCTGTGTGAGTCCGATAATCATAATAATGTGATGAACAAATTTTAAATGAAAAATTGAATGAAAAGTGGTATGGGTTACTTATATACATATCCCGGTAATTTTTAGTCCCTTCTTGCGACCTATTAAATATATACATATGTAAATATATTCCTTATAGATACTGTATTCTATTTAACCTTATCTACCCACCACATACTCAAATTAAAATATATTTTAAATTATTAAATTTAAATAAAAATTAAAAATATTGACTTAACTTACCATCGTTATTCATTTAAAGATTTAATTATCCGCAGAAAATGTCAACCTAATTGAATTATTTAAGGAAACATTTAATTTTTTCCCAAATGTCAAATAGAATTCATTCATTTTAAGTTCTGGCTGGTAACACAAACTATAAAATGTTTAGGAAATTTTAATGTTTGATTTATATGTATGTAATTAGTTATTTTAAAAATTTTAAAACAAATTAATTAAACTTAAAATTTTGCAATTTCACTTTTCTAAACATTTGTTTCTTAACTCTATTTTAATTCATTTGTTTTTTTATTCAATTTTCAATATTTAAAACTTATTTTGATTTATTTAACAAAATATACATATACATATATATTTTTTTAACTTTTCCTATTTTTTAATATTTTAATAACTTTTCCCCTCAAATTCTCCTAATACGCAAACAGGCAACTCTTTTTATTATTTTTCTTTCTTTACTAGAACTTTACGCGCTTTATTTAAAACAACAACAATAGCAAAGACTTCTTTAGCCTTTTGCTAAACACACAAACATACACAATTTTCTATGAATTTATTTGCAATTGAATATTTCTTTTAATAATTTGGTTTTCAATAATACTTCATATTACCCTAATAGATAATTAAATTATCTTTAATTTAACACTAAATTTATTTAACTCAAAGCTCTATTTATGTTAAAATTATTAAATTAAATCACAACACTTTTCTACGAACAACTTTTAACCGACCCGAAAATATAACGAACTACGGAGATGAAAAATTAGATGAAAATGTTGCAATGTAGAGATACCAGATGGGAGAAAATTGCTAAAAGTTGTGAATTGGCGTTTTTATTAATTTGAGTGACATTTTGGAAGTTTATTGAGTAATCCCTAAAGGAAATAAAAATAGACTAAAGACTGTAGGCTAGACTACAAACTAGGTTATAGACTATAGACCAGACTATAGAGTAAAATATAGACTAGACTATAGACTAGACTTTAGACTAGACTATAGACTAGACTATAGACTAGACTATAGACTAGACTACAGACTAGACTATAGACTAGACTATAGACTACACTATAGACTAGACTTTAGACTAGACTATAGACTAGACTATAGACTAGACTATAGACTAGACTATAGACTAGACTATAGACTAGACTATAGACTAGACTATAGACTAGACTATAGACTAGACTATAGACTAGACTATAGACTAGACTATAGACTAGACTATAGACTAGACTATAGACTAGACTATAGACTAGACTATAGACTAGACTATAGACTAGACTATAGACTAGACTATAGACTAGACTATAGACTAGACTATAGACTAGACTATAGACTAGACTATAGACTAGACTATAGACTAGACTATAGACTAGACTATAGACTAGACTATAGACTAGACTATAGACTAGACTATAGATAGACTATAGACTAGACTATAGACTAGACTATAGACTAGACTATAGACTAGACTATAGACTAGACTATAGACTAGACTATAGACTAGACTAAGACTAGATAGACTAGAATAGACTAGACTATAGACTAGACTATAGACTAGACTATAGACTAGACTATAGACTAGACTATAGACTAGACTATAGACTAGACTATAGACTAGACTATAGACTAGACTATAGACTAGACTATAGACTAGACTATAGACTAGACTATAGACTAGACTATAGACTAGACTATAGACTAGACTATAGACTAGACTATAGACTAGACTATAGACTAGACTATAGACTAGACTATAGACTAGACTATAGACTAGACTATAGACTAGACTATAGACTAGACTATAGACTAGACTATAGACTAGACTATAGACTAGACTATAGACTAGACTATAGACTAGACTATAGACTAGACTATAGACTAGACTATAGACTAGACTATAGACTAGACTATAGAGTAGACTATAGACTAGACTATAGATTAGACTATAGACTAGACTATAGACTAGACTATAGACTAGACTATAGACTAGGCTATAGACTAGACTATAGACTAGACTATAGACTAGACTATAGACTAGACTATAGACTAGACTATAGACTAGACTATAGACTAGACTATAGACTAGACTATAGACTAGACTATAGACTAGACTATAGACTAGACTATAGACTAGACTATAGACTAGACTATAGACTAGACTATAGACTAGACTATAGACTAGACTATAGACTAGACTATAGAATAGACTATAGACTAGACTATAGACTAGACTATAGACTAGACTAGACTATAGACTAGACTATAGACTAGACTATAGACTAGACTATAGACTAGACTATAGACTAGACTATAGACTAGACTATAGACTAGACTATAGACTAGACTATAGACTAGGCTATAGACTAGACTATAGACTAGGCTATAGACTAGGCTACAGACTAGACTATAGACTAGACTATAGACTAGACTATAGACTAGACTATAGACTAGACTATAGACTAGACTATAGACTAGACTATAGACTAGACTATAGACTAGACTATAGACTAGACTATAGACTAGACTATAGACTAGACTATAGACTAGACTATAGACTAGACTATAGACTAGACTATAGACTAGACTATAGACTAGACTATAGACTAGACTATAGACTAGACTATAGACTAGACTATAGACTAGACTGTAGACTAGACTATAGACTGACTATAGACTAGACTATACACTAGACTATAGACCAGACTATAGACTAGACTATAGACTAGACTATACTAGTCTAATCTATAGTCTTTAGTCTAGTTTTATTTCCTGTAGACTAGACTATAGACTGGACTATAGACTAGACTATACACTAGACTATAGACTGGACTAGACTATACCAGTCTAATATATAGTCTTTAGTCTAGTTTTATTTCCTGTAGACTAGACTATAGACTGTACTATAGACTAGACTATACACTAGACTATAGACTGGACTATAGACTAGACTATACACTAGACTATAGACTGGACTAGACTATAGACTAGACTATGCTAGTCTAATCTATAGTCTTTAGTCTAGTTTTATTTCCTTTATAATTACTAAATACTTAATAAACTCTCAAAAATATCTTTCAAATTAATAAAAGCGCCAATTTATTAACTAATGAAAAGTTTCTCCCATCTGGTCTATAGCATAGTCTAGAATCTCATCATTCTCAGTTGAACAAAAAGTCGTCTTTTCAACTTTCTATACGTTTGAAAAGTTGATTTGCGACTTATGAAAAGTCGAGTTTTTCTGACTTTTCGATATTTTTCGACTTTATCCGATAGGAAATTTTGCAAAAACACTTAAAATTTTCGCTTTTTTCTACTTTTCGATATTTTTTGACTTTTTCTTACTTTTTTTTATTTTATTCAAAATAGATTTTCTGACTTTTTTCGAACGAAATAGTCGACTTTTTCTGACAAAAAGTCGATTTTTCGATTATTTTATAGTCTAGTCTATAGTGCAATTTTTAATATCATCTATAGTCTAGTTTATATTTATCTGGCCTATAGTTTAGTCCATAGTCAATAGTCTAGCCTATATAGTCTGGTACATAGTTTATTTTATAATCTAGTATATAGTCTGGTCTTTAGTGTCTATAGTCTGGTCTTCAGTCTAGTCTATAGTATAAGTTTCTTCATTGTAAATACTCAATAAACTCAAAAAACTGTCATTTCAATTAATCAATTCATAACTTTTAACAATTTTTTTCCATCTGGTATCTCTACATTGCAACATCTTCATCTAATTTTTCATCTCCTCAGTTCGTTAAATATTCGTGTCGGTTAAAATTTGTTCGTAGAAAAGTGTTGTGATTTAATTTAATAATTTTAACATAAATAGTGATTTGAATTAAATAAAATTAGTGTTAAATTAAAGATAAATTAATTATCTATAATGGTAATATGAAGGATTATTGAAAACCAAATTATTAAAAGAAATATTCAAGTGTAAATAAATGCATAAAAAAGTGTGAATGTTTGTGTGATTAGCAAAAGGCTAAAAAAGTCTTTGCTATTGTTGTTGTTTTAAATAAAGCGCGTAAAATTCAATAGGTATAAGAAGAGAAAATAAAAAAAAGAGTTGCCTGTTTGCGTATTAAAATAATTTGAGGGGAAAAGTTGTTTAAATATTAAAAAATAGAAAATTATTTAAAAAAAAGAAAAAAATATTTTTTTTGTTAAGTAAAAGAAAAATTTGTTTTAAATATTAAAAATTGAATAAAAAAAAAGAATTTGAAATAAAGTTAAAAGTGAAATAGCAAATTATAAAGTTAAATTGAATTATTGTGTAAATTAAAATTATCGTTGTAAAAATATAACAAAATTTTGGTTTTTAAATGTTCCCAGAACCAGAAGAAATGAATTATATTAGACATTTTTTTTTTTTACTATTACTATGGCTGACATTTTCTGCTGTCAATTGTATCTTCAAAATGGAAAACTTTGGTAAGTTAAATCACAATTTTTATTGAAGTTAAATAATTTTATAGAATCACTGGTATTTTTGTTTATATTTCATTATTATATTCAAGAAATTTTAATTGCAACCTGTTGTAAAACCTAGAGTCTCGTTTATGGGGTGATGTTTAAAGATCGCATAGAATATTTATAGGCAACATGTGTAAATCTAGTTTTCGTCTTTCTATGACTAGTTCATAAACTACTTAAAATATAAGTCCAGACTTGTCAATGGACTAGTAAAACCACAAATTTGTAGACTAGTCAATAGGCAGGTCCATAGAATTGAAATAGAATTTTGGGTAGATAAGGAATATACATTTTAGTTCGTCTTTTAAGTATATTACAAAAATCGTATTAAATAAATTTACAAAAATATATTATTTCTGAATTTTTTTAAAACATTTGATTTTATATTTAAAACGATGATAAATAACACTATATAAATTATATACAAGATAATAATTATTTCAAAATGTTAACACATTTTATAATATTATGCATGACAAACAGTGAAACATGCAATTTTAAATACATACTATACTTTGAAATTTAGATAACACAATAGATTAGTCCAAAGTCTTGTCAATGGACTAGCCAGTAGACCATAGACTGGTACGGTCGATATTGTCTTTAAAAGATCTTTCAGATTCTAAACATCGATTCAAAAATCAACCTTGACAGTACTTTAAGTACGATAACTAAAAACTATTTAAAGATTTTTAATTTCCTTGACCTTTATGAATATAATTTTAAAAAAATATATTTTCCGAGACCCAAACATTTTATAACAAAATATTACAATTAGATTTGTTGTTGTTAAAACTATTGCAATAAAAAATTTTCCTGTAACTACAGTGTGGTAACTAAGAGATTGTAATCGCTACCTATGTAAACACAATACACGTGCCAAGCTTTTTCAATTACCCTACAGTACAATAATACGTTTGAGATGATGTTTGTTCGAGAATTTTTTTAGACAAGCCACGAATCTAGTCGAAAGAATGGACAAAAACTAGTTTATAGACTAATTAATAGACTTGTCCATAGACAGATAATTCAATAGGCTAGTCCATAGATAAGTCAGTAGCTTAGTCCATAGACTAGTCAGTAGACTAATCACTAGACTAATCCATCGACTAGATAATAGACTAGAAAGTAGATTAATCTATAGACTAGTTCATTGACAAGTCCATACACTAGGCCATAGGCTAGTCTATAGTCTTGTCCATAGAGTAGTCCATATATTAGTCCATTGACTAAACAATAGACTAGTCCAAAGACTAGTTCATAGACTAGTACATAGATTAGTTTATAGACTAGTTTATAGACAAGTCCATAGACTAGTCCATTGACTAATCCATAGACTATTCTTTTGTTAAGTTCATAGAATAGTTTATAGACAAGTTCATAGAATAGTTTATAGACAAGTTCATAGACTAGTCTATAGACAAGTTCATAGACTAGTTCATAGACTAGTCTATAGATTAGTTCATAGACTAGTCTATAGACTAGTTCATAAACTAGTAGAAAGACTCGTCCATAGACTAGTTCATAGACTAGTACATAAACTAGTCTATAGACTAGTTCATAGACTAGTAGATAGACTCGTCTATAGACTGGTTTATAGACTAGTCCGCAGACTAGTCCAAAGACTAGTTCATAGACTAGTACATAGATTAGTTTATAGACTAGTTTATAGACTAGTTTATAGACTAGTTTATAGACAAGTCCATAGACTAGTCCATTGACTAATCCATAGACTATTCTTTGGTTAAGTTCATAGAGTAGTTTATAGACAAGTTCATAGACTAGTCTATAGACAAGTTCATAGACTAGTTCATAGACTAGTCTATAGACTAGCTCATAGACTAGTCTATAGACTAGTTCATAGACTAGTCTATAGACTAGCTCATAGACTAGTCTATAGACTAGTTCATAGACTAGTCTATAGACTAGTTCATAGACTAGTCTATAGACTAGTTCATAGACTAGCTCATAGACTAGTCTATAGACTAGTTCATAGACTAGCTCATAGACTAGTCTATAGACTAGTTCATAGACTAGTTTATAGACTAGTTAATAGATTAGTCCATAGACTAGTTCATAGACTAGTGCATAGACTGGTCCATAGACTATTTCATAGACTACTTTATAGACTAGTCCATTGACTAATCCATAAACTAGCTCATAGACTAGTCCCTAGGCTGGTTCATAGACTCGTTCATAGACTACTTTATAGACTAGTCCCTAGACTACCTCATAGACTAGTCAGTACACTAGTAAGTAGGCTAGTGCATATACTAGTAGATACTTAAGATTTCACTTAGACTGTTCTTCAAATTATTGTAGGGTATCAGACATGACTAACTGACCAATCTTTTATATAAATTTTTTTTTATTATATTTTATATTTTACTCCCAGCCTTTAGAGAAGGGTCTCGACATGAAAAGGGTAAATGTAATGACATTAAAAATGATACGATACTCATGATATAAGTTTTGCATTTATTTTTTTTTAATTGTACGTAAATAGGCTTTTGATAGGGATGGACTGAGTGTTGAGGAGGTATTGTAGTAGTAAGACTGTAGCGGTGTGGAAGGAGTGCTGTTGTTTGGGTTTATAAAAAAATTTCTAATATACATATATTTTTTTCAAATGTTTTCTAATCTTTTAATAATATAGTAAGTATTATTTAAAGCAAACACTATAATCATTTTTTTTTCTACACGAGCAGAATTAAAGTATGTATGCAATTGCATTTTGTATTGTTTGATAAATTGTTTTTGCATTTAGTATTTCTTTGTGTAAATTAATTTGTTTAAAATAGTTGTCAGAAGTGATTACATACACATTTGTGTCGGTCATATTTCTGTCATGCAAGTATGACAGACAATATTTTTTAAATTGTCTAGAAGGTATGAGCTTTTTGATGGATTTTAATGTAATTGTAGAAATTTAAATATTGAGTTATTAGAGGGATGGGGACAATTTTTAAGTAATGCTTCAATGCGTGACATTTCCTTTACATTGAATCTTTACTCGATCGGAGGTTTAAACTTTAAGTAACATTTCAATAAAATACAAAATAAAACCAAACCATATTTAAGTAGTTGAAACATCCAGTTTAAATTCTTAAAATCGGCCAGATACAAAACATGTTTCTATAATTGTAACAAACATAAGGATTGGGGAAAAACATAAGATGCAATTGCTCAGGTACTAAGTTTCTTATGCAGAAAAAAACTTTAAACAATTGTAGCAATGAAATTACTTACAGACAGCTACTAACAATATAATGAAAACAACACAATCCCACCAATGGACATGTGAAGTTGAAATGTTTTTGGCATCTTTTTTTGTATAAAAAAGTTAGAAATTTTTCCAACTACATACGTGTGTACTTGTGTTTTGATATTATTTAGTACAAATGTACAACTATTTTTGAATGGAATATGTACGAGTGTGAATGAAGTTAACATCCGATGATGTTGATAATGATTAAGTTATAAAACCACTTATTGTCAGATACAAGTTAGTTCAAACTAACAAGTTTGTTATCACTGCTATGGGAAGCCTTTAAAGGTATTAAATCCTCAAAGATCTAATAAAAAAGGAACATTAGCTAGTCTCTGGTCTAGTATATTGACTAGTCTATGGACTAATCTATTGCCTAGTTTATTTACTATGGACTAGTCTAATGACTGGACTAGACTACGGAGTAGTATATGGGACTAGTCTATGAACTACCTCATGGACTAGTAACTAGTTGGTAGACTAAAAGGACAAGTGGATACTTTAGGCTGTAGGCAAGAGTGCTGAGCATTCTAGGCATAACAATAGCGATTCCATTACTCGTGGAACAATTACTTTAAATTATAACATTCTTTGTCAGATCTGCAATTAGTTTATAGAAAATTTTATTTAAACATGATGTTAGTTTGTTATTATTATTTCTAGTGGTTTAGAAAATGTGTAAGTTTGAACCAAAAGAAAAACCACATGCAATTGCATTCGTTTTTGTAGGAATTGTTTGTTAAGAAAACACTCCCCCACAGAACAAAGTGTACTGTAAGAAGCCTTTTATGCTGACCTCATAATATTTCAAAATTTCACAAATCAATTAAAACATTGGGATCGGAAAGTGAGTTCCTAAGTTTTCGTTCCTAACTTTTTTTGGAAAAACCGTTTTTTCAAATCATTAAAAGAAAACACAATTTTCAACCTAGCCTCGCATGGTTTACGAAATTTTATTAGTAGTGCAAATGATTGCGGTTAGATTACCGTTATCCTTTGGCATACACTTTCAAATGAAAAGACTAAAACCAACTATAAGAAGACAAGCAAATGACAAGACACACAGTAGCAACTTTTAAAACAAACAATAAACATTATTATGGTCGACTATCTGACTATTCGACTATTTTGTGAAATGAATAAGTTTTGGCTTGTAGAGGAACAAATAAAAACATTTATACATATTAGAGTTTCTGAGCGTTAAAAACTTCCCTATTATATTCATCGGGAAATTATATATCTTAAACAGAGAACTTAATTCAATATTTAGTTGAAATCTTCTGGTATTTGGAATGATTTGTTTTCGTCAGATAGTAATAAACAAAGTCCGAAAAATTAGAAACCCTAATGCTATGTTGGAATTTAAATTGAATTGCAGATACATACATGCAAATAACTTAATAAATACTTAGTTGCAACAATTTTCTTTTGTCTCAAATATACATATTTTCCTGTGGTTATATTTTCCTCCTCCAAAGAGAAATATATAGATAGGTAGATAGATAGATAGATAGATAGATAGATAGATAGATAGATAGATAGATAGGTGGATAGATAGATAGATAGATAGATAGATAGATAGATAGATAGATAGATAGATAGATAGATAGATAGATAGATAGATAGATAGATAGATAGATAGATAGATAGATAGATATATAGATAGATAGATAGATAGATAGATAGATAGATAGATAGATAGATAGATAGATAGATAGATAGATAGATAGATAGATAGTAATATTTTCCTCCTCCAAAGAGAAATATATAGATAGGTAGATAGATAGATAGATAGATAGATAGATAGATAGATAGATAGATAGATAGATAGATAGATAGATAGATAGATAGATAGATAGATAGATAGATAGATAGATAGATAGATAGATAGATAGATAGATAGAGATAGATAGAGAGATAGATAGATAGATAGATAGATAGATAGATAGATAGATAGATAGATAGATAGATAGAGATAGATAGATAGATAGATAGATGATAGATAGATAGATAGATAGATAGATAGATAGATAGATAGATAGATAGAGATAGATAGATAGATAGATAGATAGATAGATAAATAGATAGATAGATAGATAGACTGACAGGTAAATATATAGATAGCTATTGTATATTCTATTCGCCGTCCGTCTTTAACGGTTGGTCTTTTACTGTGTGGTGGTCTTGCAAATTATTTTCTTCCATAATTCATTCATTAACACAATTTACTCTTGTAATATTTTATAAAACTTTAATTTACAAAATGCACTCTAACAAAATCACAATGTTTTTTACTTAATTTACTAATATTCCACTTCATAACTAACTTTCACCACTAATCCTTCGGCTTCTCCACCAACTGTTCCTTTTCCGCAATATACATCAAAGCCAATTTAATTTCTGTCTTCTTCTTAATACTCTCCTCTCGCAGCACATCACATTCTTTATTCAATATTTTAATCTTAAAATCTGCAAATTTTAAAGCTTCCTCCAGGGTAAATTGTATAAAGACACCTTTGCCTATGTCCACTAGAATAGTATTTAAATCGTTGACCTTGGCCTCCATGAAAATATTACCACCAATATTCATTTGAGTTTTATAGCCCTCTTCCAAGTTATCACGCATGGTTTCGATGGTGTTTTTGAGTTGTATATATTCCATAATTTCCTCGTTGTAAACATTGATGTACTGTTCCAAATGTTTGAGATCCTCTTTGAGAAAGTCATTGATAAAAACTTCTACGTTTTCGGGTGCAAAACGGGACATGGTATTTTAAGGAATATAATTTGTTTCCAAAAATTAATTTTATAAAAAGATTTAATTTAAAATTCTATAAATTCTTCCAAAACCTGTTGAAATTTGTTAGAAATTTGTTTTGTTTTTCTTGCAATTGCCGGCCATATGTTTTTGCACAAATGTCAAATGTTTTGTTTACATTTATTGTGAATTGTTAGCATGTGTTTATATTGCATTCACAATTGTTAAAACAATACTCATTTTCTAAAAGTGTTGCCTCCCACATGTAGGTGGCACTAGGTTTGTTGTACTAAAAGGTTTAGGTCTTTACTAGAAAATGTTAAATACTGCAGCCTGAAAATATACATATTTTTATTATAGACAATTATAGTATTATATATTTTTAACCGGTGTCATAGAGATATAGTATATCCGTTTCCTGTGTGAACTAATAGACATGAAGAAAATACACAAGTTTACAAATAACAAATTTAAAATGTTTGCTTAAAATATAGATTTTTAAACAATTTTTTTTAAATTATAAATACAGTTTAAAAAATATCCCAGTTAATAGACCCCGACAAAAAGAATATGTTCCATTTCATGGTTCTGATTTCACTAATTCTGCAAATCATCTTAGAAGTGAATTTCTCCAGGTTTGGAAATTTCATAATAATGCCTGGCAGATAGTAAACTGAAAAGACATTTCAGACTTAATACGTTTGAGTTAAAAGTCTTTAGAGATACTTGCACAATATCACATGTCTAGAAAGTAAGGCGGTTTTCACGCCCTCACTCGGACTGTACTTTTTGAGTTGATAAGGGTTTTATGAGTATTTGGAAAAATAATAATAATTTAAACTACAAACGAATAGATTGTCAATACTATAAATTGATCTGTGATCGACTATAGACTAATTTATTATTAACTGACCTTAAATATGGGCTGTGTAATGAAATACGATAAAAACTATAGACTGATCTACTTTTTAGACTAGACTGATGTCTAATCAAGACAATATATTGATTTGTAGTCAAAACTTTAGTCAAAACTATAATCAAGAATGATCTATATACTTATTTATAGTCAAGACTATATAGTGATCTATAGTCAATCTATTGAGAGTGATCTATAGAGAATGGTCTATATATGGTCAAGACTAGAGAGTGATCCATAGTCAATACTAAAGACTGATCTTTAGTCAAGACTATAGAGTGATCTATATTCAAGATTATAGCGTGATCTATAGTCGAAACTAGAGAGTGGTCTATAGTCAAGCATAAAGACTGATCTATAGTCAAGACTAGAAAGTGATCTATGTCAATACTAAAGACTGGTCAAGACTATTGACTGATCGATAGTTAAGACTATAGAGTGGCCTATAATCATGACTATAGAGTGATCTATAGTCAATACTATAAAGTGATTTATAGACAAGACTATGGAGTAATCTGTAGTCAAGACTATAGAGTGATCTACAGTCGAGACTATAGAGTGATCTATAGTCAAGACTAGAGAGTGATCTATAGTCAAGACTAGAGAGTGATCTATAGTCAAGACTAGAGAGTGATCTATAGTCAAGACTATAGACTGATCTATAGTCAATACTAAAGACTGATCTATAGTCAATCTATTGAGAGTGATCTATAGAGAATGGTCTATAGTTAATACTATGAAGTGATATATAGTCAAGCACAGAGAGTGATCCATAGTCTATACTAAAGAGTGATCTTTAGTCAAGACTATAGAGAGATCTATATTCAAGATTATAACGTGATCTATAGTCGAAACTAGAAAGTGGTCTATAGTCAAGACTATAAACTGATCTATAGTCAAGCATAAAGACTGATCTATAGTCAAGACTAGAAAGGGATCTATGTTAATACTAAAGACTGATCGATAGTCAAGACTATAGACTGATCGATAGTCAAGACTATAGAGTGGCCTATAATCAAGACTATAGATTGATCTATAGTCAATACTATAAAGTGATTTATAGACAAGACTTTAGAGTGATCTGTAGTCAAGACTATAGAGTGATCTACAGTCAAGACTATAGAGTGATCTACAGTCGAGACTATAGAGTGATCTATGGTCAAGACTAGAGAGTGATCTATAGTCAAGACTAAAGAGTGATCTATAGTCAAGACTAGAGAGTGATCTATAGTCAAGACTATTGAGTGATCTATAGTCAAGACTATAGATTGATCTATATTCAAGAATATACAGTGATCTATAGTCAAGACTAGAGAGTGATCTATAGTCAAGACTATGTATGGAGTGATCTACAGTGAAGACTATACAGTGATCTACAGTCAAGACTATAGAGTGATCTATAGTCAAGACTATAGATTGATCTGCAGTTAAAACTATAGAGTGATCTGTAGTTAAACTAGAGAGTGATCTATAGTCAATACTTTAAAGTAATCGATAGTCAAGACTAGAGAGTGATCTATAGTCAAGACTAGGGAATGATCTATAGTCAAGAGTATGGTGTGATCTATAGTCAAGACTATTGAGTGATCTATAGTCAGGAATATAGAGTGATATATAGTCAGGAATATAGAGTGATCTATAGTCATGACTATAGAATGATCTATTGTCAAGACTATTGAGTGATCTATAGTCGAGAATATTCAGTGATCTATAGTCAGGAATATAGATTGATCTATAGTCAAGACTAGAGAGTGATCTATAGTCAAGACTATAGAGTGATCTATAGTCAAGACTATAGAGTAATCTATAGTCAAGACTAGAGTGTGATCTATGATCAATACTACATAAGTATATACTACTCTTTAGTCAAGACTATAATCTGATCATAAGTGATCTTTAGTCAATATTATTGACTGAACTACTTGAATAGTTTCATACAAACCCTTATATGTTTTCATTTGCTCAATAAACTCTTGATAATAATCCAAGTTTTTCAACCCATCGAACTAGATTTGGCAACTCATTGACTAAAGTAATTTACGAAAACAGAAATTTAAACTATTTCATTTAAAAACAAATTAAGCTCAACACGCAATTTAAACTCATAAACTACTTCTATAAATTCCACAACAAATCGTTATTAACCCACATTAGTTAACAAACAAAGGAATATTAAACTAGTTACAGCCTAAAACGCTTAAAAACGTTTAAATGACATTACATTTGAAACGCACTCTAATCATATTTGCCACTTTAATGGTGATCATGCAAATAACTAAAGGACAGGTGGGTTAATAATCATACAATGTATAGCGATTAATCGGCTATAGAACAATAAAAACCACATGTGTATCAAATACAGGATGAACCTCCAGCAGAATCCGAAGAAGAAGATGACTCTTCCTCAGAGGAAACTGTAGAAGATTCGAATGAGGCACGTAAAAGAAGACGTCGATCTGTAGAGACTTCAGTAGAAGGAGCCGATGTTAGTGAAGGAGAGCCTGCAGCTGCAGCACCAGCTTTTCCTGGCATACCAGGTTTACCAGAACTACCCGCTTTGCCACCAATACCAGGTCTACCAGATCCCCAAACTATAATGCAAATTGCCGAAATTCTAACTAGTGTGGGACAACAAGTACTGCCCATTTTGGTTTCAGGTAATTCAGGTGTTTCTAATTTAGTAACGAATCGTGTAGAGCGTGATAGGAAGTTTTTAAAAGATTTCAAAACTGAAATCGATGTTTTGACAGAGACTTTAAAAAAGAAGAAGAAATAAATGATGTTTAAACAATGTAAATTTGTTATATTTTCTGTAATAAATTTATTATATTGCTTTTATTTGTTATATGTATATCTTTTGCTTTTCCAGGTCTGGGTTAAAAAAATAACGACCGCAAGTTTTATAAACTTTGTTTAAAGAATTAATAAAAGATTTAAAATGTTTTGTTCAATTATGAATATGTAGATAATAAAGATCTTGTAAGTATTTTAAAGTGAAGTGGTGGCCTCCGGTAGGTTAGTGGTTAGTGTTCTAGTCTGGTAGACCGGAGGTGGTGGGTTCGATTCCCACCTGAGGCACTGGTTAAGGAGCGCACAACAGGCCCGATAGAGGCCTAGGTGTATTTCTTCGGATTTGATGTATATACATCCTCCTTTCAAACTAACTAACTACTAACTAACTAAAGTGAAGTGTATCTGTGTTTAGTAAACGCTTTTAGTGAATGTGCAATTAAGCTTTTCGGATTATCAGATTCAGTTTGAGATTTTGACCAAAACACGGCGGTTAGAGAGGAAACTGGGTGAAATACAAGAGGATGTAAGAGGAAAATATCCGAATACTTTCTAATAGTTAACCAGATATCAAATATATATCTGACGTCTTTATGACAGCAGCTCTGGTCCCCAAATCTCTTAACGAGATGATGTATCATTCGAACTTGGAGATACTCAGGGTACCAGATTTCCATTATTAATATTGCGGATGAACTGGATAAAACTGCATCTTACCTCCATCAAAGAGAAATTTACTCATTAGTCTGGATTCTACTTTTATGTCAATTATATGAAAGGAACTTTATGAATCTGCTCAGACTAGATGTTCATCCATGATCTATTTCTTGATATACAAGTAATGACCTTGTAACTAGGTTGCTGAACTTGAAAAGGCTTTCATAAGGCATGCTAGAAGATGAATTCTCCTCCTAAATGACTTCTTAGAAGTTGTAAAAGCGGAGTCCTTTGGAGGATCTCTTTAAAGTTGGTTCGTGAATTCGAGTTTCAGATTGTCTCGATTCTCCTTAGACGTCCTGGGTAATGGATCTAGCTATGATTCCTTTCGGGTAACTCAAAGGGACCGATCATTGGTTAATACTTACAGCTTTTTCCGATTCTAGAACAGTTACCTTGAAGAGGATTTCGTGAGAGATTCTGTTGAGTTGTGATTGCAGGGAAGCATGATAGAGGATGAAGTCTCCCCATTAATAACTTCTTCGGAATTTGTAAAAACAGAGATGAATTAGCTTTTACCGACTCTATAACTGTTATATTTAACAGTCCTATAGTGCATCTCTTTAGAGTCATGAATGGAAAGATTGAATCGTGAGTTCGAGATTCAGGTTGTTTTGGACATCCTGTCCTGGGAATTACATTAAGCTATGATTCGTATCGTTTAACACAATTGATGAATACTTTCAGCTTTTTCCGACCATAGAATTGTTACTTTTAAGAGGTTTTCATGAGAGATGCTGCTTAGTTGTGTTGGCAAGGCATGCTAGAAGATGAAGTCTCTTCCTAAATGAGTTCTTTGAGTTGTAAAGACTCTATAATATCGGTGGATTCAGGTTGTTTTGGACATCGATCTATAATTCGTATCATTGATGAATATTTTCAGCTTTTTCTGACTCTAGAACTGTTATTTGTTACAGTACTGTAGTGAATCTGTCTAGAGTTACAAACCGAAAGATTGATTCGTGAATTCACGATTCAGGTTGTTTCGGGGATTCATAGATATTGGATTCAGCTATGATACGTATCGGGTAACGCAAAGGAACCAATCATGATCCTAGAGAGTCGACGATTTGAGCGATTGCCTCTATAACCTAATACATATTAATGCTGAACTCTATTAGCAAGAAAATTAAGATAAATGTCACAAATAAGTTCGTTCCCTTTCGTACCTGGTTAACGTATCAAACAAAAATACTAATTTTGTAGGAACAGGATCCTCTCTCTTATTTTCAGTACGTCACATTCGCTGTCACCAACTAAATCAAGAAGAAAGCCTGTTAATGACAAAGATAATGTTCCAGCATTTCACTATAATTCTAAGGAGGCTTCTCATTCTGCTCTCACTACATGATTTTAGTGGTCCTACAAACTATTATATTATTTTAAGTGGTCGTTCGTTAAGTTAGTTTTAATTAACATCACGCTGTCGGAAAATATTTCATCTCTTATTGGCGCCATATTCAATCCAATATATTCAATACATTCTACTATAGTACGGACTTCCACCTGGAAGCTATAGCAACAGATTCCCGCTAAGGTTTGCTCTAAAGTTCTGCTTGACCACGATCTGACGATCTGTTGGTTGTGCGTATATCCAGCAAACGGCGTTTGACAATTAGACGCCTTGAATATTGCATGCGTTTCCATCGAAAGAATATCCAGCGTTATTTGTTTTAAAAAGGCAATTGTAGGGAAGGATCATTGCAGGGTGGAGGGTCTCTCCGATATACAGTTTCATATGGTCGGAGATGTCCGACTATCAGAAAAGATGGCGTTTTATTGATTTTGTCATTCCGTTTGTAAGACATCTATTCACGTACGTTTGTCTGTTCGTCTGAAATATTGTAAGATTTGTTCTCGGTCTTTATTGACTTAAGACCCTTTTCCGAAAATATTGATCCTGATCATATATTTTTATTTAGTATTTTAATAGGTGGGTATATAAGATTCGGCATACCCGAATATAACACTCTTAGCGGTTTTACCGGCATTTCAGTCATATCAATAATAGAACCCTTTGAAAGCCATATATTCTCCCTCCACTGCATAACCTTTTCAGCCTAGAAATCTATTTATAACACATAAACAATCATTATTAATACCAACTGATACGTTGCAAGAAGACTTTAAAAAGAAATTAAAGAAAAAAAAAAAAAACTCTATTTAAATGATATCACATGGGGTGTTCCTGTTTAATAGAAAATTGATAAGAAAACTAAAACCCTAAAAAAGGGTTCTTTATTAGAAACACAATTGGTTGGCTGGCAACCAAAATGTTACCCACAGAAAAACCCTTTCCCTTCAAACGTGTCAGAAATTGTGTCATATTCATTCGTACAGCAACCAACAACCCATACTTCCGTAATAACGTTGCAGTAGTCGTTATATTTTAAAGTTAATAAAAATAAAGATTTTAATATTATGATATATTTAATGGTAACATACCGAATTTAAAATACTTTTAAATTCCTAAAAGTAACAAACGAAATTTTGTATACATACATTAATATTCTTATGATGCGATTATGAGGAATACATATTTTTTTTATTTTTTTCATATTTTTATTTAAGTCATAATCTAAACAAGGAGTGATTAAAATTTTACGGTCGTACAAATGTCAAAACCATCAGGGGCGATACTATAAAATTTTATATTTTTGTTATTATTTGCATTCTTTTTTTGTAAGGAAGACGATAACAAATGTTGCGTCCGTTCATCCGTCTGTCTGTTAGGCGTTTTTTGTTCGTTATTTTTTGTTTGTTTAAGAATAAAGACCATGAAGAACATTCATTCATACTTTTTTTGTAATAAAAGAATTGTTCCATACGCATTTAATTTGAGATATATACACATATACATGTACATATGTAAATAAGTATGTTTGCCTGCGCTGTATGGCTATTGAAGTTACAGACACTCCAAGGGGTCGTCGTTTAGGTTGTTTGATTTTATACATCATATGGTGCAAAGTGTGAGAGAAAGAATGTTAAGCATACAATGGTCGAACGAGGGCAGTATGAAAATGTTATTGGTAGATAATGAAAGAAAGGCAAGAAAGTCTATTTGTTCCACTTTGTCAGGGAAAGTTTATAAAATATTTGGTCCATTCGTCGTTTGCACACTCTATAATATTGGACAGACCTCAATTTTGAGAAAACTTTTCCTAACCACCCTCGTTAATTACTCCACACACTCCACAAACATTCATTGAAATAAAACATTTCAATGGTTTCGTTGCACGTTTAACAAACAAAACTGTATACAGCAGCAACAACAAAAGCAATAGCAACCAATAGCAATATGAAAACAAAAACTACTTCAATAAAAGATAACAACCACTTGCGACATGCGTTTCGCATTTAATGTTCTTATAATGTTTCCTTTTCCTTTACTCTACCAATATTTTTGTACTTCTTTGTTTTCCGAAATGTTCTTTAATACAAATTCCAAATACATTCAACATGATTATCGCTGTTGCTGTTATATCTTTTGTAACTGTTATAGGTGTTCGGTTTTATATGGAGGACTTATAAAAAGCCTGAATTTTTCTTTTATCATATTCAACTTCCTTTGTGAATTGCTAAAATTCCCTCCCACGTTTTATTTGTTGTGCTTGTGCATGTTAATTATCTACAGTTTATTTTCGGTAATATAGATTCAGTCATAGTTACGTGAATTTCTTGCAATAAGTAAAAGTTTTTCTTACTTAAAAATCTTGGCATTCGGGCATAATTATTATTACAATTGCGTAAGTGCTCTAACTATTCTTATTGTAGCGTTCCTCAAATTCATTCCATACCAATGAATTGATTTGAAAAGAATTGTTTTTGTTTTCTTTAGACTATTTAAAACATGTTTAAACTGTTATGAAGGTTTAATCCAATTTTACCCTCAGAAAACGACCATTAGCTAAGCACGAAATAGCATCAACAGCATATAAGGACCAACCATATCATTTCATCTTGGCTATTGTTGTTGTTATTGGAGATATAAAAGGCAACTGATTCCTTGAAACATGTGGGTTCTTAAAAAGCAGCATGTTGTATTTAGCAAAACTGTGTACGACTATATCATTATAAAATTGTGCAAATCCTGCCCAGCAGTTTTATAAGGAGCCAATGTATCCTCTAGACTACAAACTAGACTATATACTAGACTACAGGCTATAGACTAGACTATAGACTAGACTATAAACTAGACTATAGACTAGACTATAAACTAGACTATAGACTAGACTATAGACTAGACTATAGACTAGACTATAGACTAGACTATAGACTAGACTATAGACTAGACTATAGACTAGACTATAGACTAGACTATAGACTAGACTATAGACTAGACTATAGACTAGACTATAGACTAGACTAGACTATAGACTAGACTATAGACTAGACTATAGACTAGACTATAGACTAGACTATAGACTAGACTATAGACTAGACTATAGACTAGACTATAGACTAGACTATAGACTAGACTAGACTAGACTATAGACTAGACTATAGACTAGACTATAGACTAGACTATAGACTAGACTATAGACTAGACTATAGACTAGACTATAGACTAGACTATAGACTAGACTATAGACTAGACTATAGACTAGACTATAGACTAGACTATAGACTAGACTATAGACTAGACTATAGACTAGACTATAGACTAGACTATAGACTAGACTATAGACTAGACTAGAATAACTAGACATAGACTAGACTAGTAGACTAGCTAAGACTAGACTAGACTAACTATAGACTAAGACAACTAGACTAACTAGACTATAGACTAGACTATGACTTGACTAGACATTATAACCAAGTTATGACTACTATACCGACCTGGACTATAGACTAGACTATAGCCTAGACTATAGACTAGACTATAGACTAGACTAAGACTAGACTATGACTAGACTATGACTAGACTATAGACTAACTATAGACTAGACTATAGACTAGACTATAGACTAGACTATAGACTAGACTATAGACTAGACTATAGACTAGACTATAAGTACTAGACTATAGACTAGACTATAGACTAGAAGACTATAGAACTAGACTATCGACGACTATACATAGACTAGACTATAGACGTAGACTATAGACTAGACTATAGACTAGACTATAGACTAGACTATACTAGACTTGACTAGCTGTAGACTAGACTGTAGATTAAAGCTATAGACTAGACTATAAAATAGTACTACTGACTTGTTTATAAACCAAGTTAGTCACTCCGAACTGCTGGAACTTTCTTGAACTTTGAACGTTTGTGCACGAGTGATTGTGTGTGTGTTTTGTTTAAATGTATGCACAAGTGTCTAAACAATTGTAATTGTTTTTCGTTTGTAACTTCTTAATTGTTGACATGCTGTATGCGAGTGTGTTTATAATTATTTGAGATGTACACAGTATAAAATATTTTATACTTTATTTACCTCCGTCAACAACCTCATCATTGTCAGTAACAGCAGCAGTACCATCATTCTCGTTGTTTTTGCTTTCATTGTCGTCAAGTCGGTCTCATTCTAATCATTTATCCATTCATCCATCCATCCATCCCTTAACGTTTCGAGTTTTACTGTTTGCTTTAGGTTTGTGTTATTTTCTTTTGTAATCTAAAATAAATTCTTAGGAAATTTCTAAGTTGAAAAGCATTCGTCACACAAAAACCCACACACACACACATTTTTCTTTTCAAACTGTTATTATTGTTATTATATTTTCAAATCCTATAATTATAATTCCGTCTGTCATTCTCTGTTACTTTCTCTGTAACACAAATTATATACAACATTCTTAGTCCTTTTGTAGGTAGTACATATAGGAGTGTGTGTGGTTGGGTTTCAGCTTGATTTTCTCTTTATGCTGATTTATTTTTTTTTCCTGTTTCGTTATATTTTATTTTTAGAACAATTAATTCGTTACAATATGGTTTTGCAGGAATCAATTACGTGTACAAACGTAACAATTTATTAAGATAAAATATGTAATTTATAATTATAAATATGTAGGCAAAAATATAAGGGTAGGATGATGTTATAGATGATGTTAGTATAATTTATGGTCCTTGGTTTTAGGGATTTATGTTGGAAGAGTTCATGTGGCATAGATAATTTATTTAAAAAAAGTGTTGAAATACAATAAGTAAATGGTAAAATTTACCATGGTAGAACGATTTTTAAAACATATATGATACTTTGACACTGAGAGGTTATACGATTAGAAATTTTGATTTCGATATCTTTGCGTTACCAATACATCGGTCTTTAGAGGTATTCCATAAGGAAAAGTAGACAGGGCGTTGTGTTGAGACGTAGACGACATTTAATGAGCTCACAATAGAGGCGATCCTTCTGGTCACACCTTGTCAAGAAGCTATGTCAGTAGTTAGTTAGTTAGTTAATTAGTTAGTTAGTTAGTTAGTTAGGTAGTAGTTAGTTAGTTAGGTAGTTAGTTAGTTAGTTAGTTAGTTAGTTAGTTAGTTAGTTAGTAGTTAGTTAGTTAGTTAGTTAGTTAGTTAGTTAGTTAGTTAGTTAGTTAGTTAGTTAGTTAGTAGTTAGTTAGTTAGTTAGTTAGTTAGTTAGTTAGTTAGGTAGTTAGTTAGTTAGTTAGTTAGTAGTTAGTTAGTTAGTTAGTTAGTTAGTTAGTTAGTTAGTTAGTTAGTTAGTTAGTTAGTTAGTTAGTTAGTTAGTTAGTTAGTTAGTTAGTTAGTTAGTTAGTTAGTTAGTTAGTTAGTTAGTAGTTAGTTAGTTAGTTAGTTAGTAGTAGTTAGTTAGTAGTTAGTTAGTTAGTTAGTTAGTTAGTTAGTTAGTTAGTTAGTTAGTTAGTTAGTTAGTTAGTTAGTTTCGTTCGTTCGTTTCGTTCGTTCGTTCGTTCGTTCGTTCGTTCGTTCGTTCGTTCGTTCGTTCGTTCGTTCGTTCGTTCGTTCGTTCGTTCGTTCGTTCGTTCGTTCTCGTTCGTTCGTTCGTTCGTTCGTTCGTTCGTTCGTTCGTTCGTTCGTTCGTTCGTTTCGTTCGTTCGTTCGTTCGTTTGTTCGTTCGTTCGTTCGTTCGTTCGTTCGTTCGTTCGTTTCGTTCGTTCGTTCGTTCGTTCGTTCGTTTTCGTTCGTTCGTTCGTTCGTTCGTTCGTTAGTTTCGTTCGTTCGTTCGTTCGTTCGTTCGTTCGTTTCGTTTTCGTTCGTTCGTTCGTTCGTTCGTTCGTTCGTTCGTTCGTTCGTTTCGTTCGTTCGTTCGTTCGTTCGTTCGTTCGTTCGTTCGTTCGTTCGTTCGTTCGTTCGTTTTGTTCGTTCGTTCGTTCGTTCGTTCGTTCGTTCGTTCGTTCGTTCGTTTCGTTTCGTTCGTTCGTTAGTTAGTTAGTTAGTTAGTTAGTTAGTTAGTTAGTTAGTTAGTTAGTTAGTTAGTTTGCTTGTTTGTTTGTTTTCACTTTACATCCTTAGAAATAGACCAGAAATCATCTGGCTCTTCGGTTGTAATCGAACCTACTCCCTCAAAACTGAAGGAGTACAACACTAACATCGTTGGCAGAAAATTTGATATTTTCTAAATTTAAAATTTTGGTCACTTATCGCCAAACGCAACCAGCTCTCTACTCCTCTTTTACATAGTAATTACTATGTAAGTAATATTACATAGTAATATTACGTACCAGTAATTGTACAACCCATGTGTAGGGTCTAACCCTTAAGTATTACATCAAACACAATATTAGTAGTATAAAATCTTTATTCTTAAATCAGTAATAATCCTTTTTGGCAAATTATAGCAATTTATTTAACATTCAATCTTATAACAGTAGATAACTACAATAATTTATAAAAATAACAGGGTAAAAATAGGGTTGTCATATGAGACCGACCATTCATTCTTCAGAACTCTGCTTCCTTGTCCTCCTCCTTCTTCTCCTCCTGTCATTTGCCAACAACCTCTAATCAAACTCTCAAACGTGACATATTTAAACATTGTAGATTTAAATTAAAATTATGCACATATAAGTGTGTGTGTGTGTGTGTTAAGCCCATTTATTCTAAGGGTTTCAAATTCCTGATATGCATGAAAAACAACTTAAGAATTATTAGAACTAAAACTATTTAAAAAGCAAATCCCCTAACTACACAAAAAAATATTTAATAATAATATTTTTTCTAAATAATCCCCCTAAGCTATGAATTGCACAAAACTCATTACAATTTTCAAACATTAGAAAACCGTTATAAAACATTAAGAAACACTATAACAAACACTATATAGTAAATACCCCATGTTCGTATTTAAGTATTTATGTACATGGCAGAATGCTGATTGTACATTGTACCAGTGCAAACACTCGTCGTGTACACATAAAATTTATAACTTACAACAGATTAAATTGATAAGGTTTTATTTTAATTTGTTGCCACACAACTACTTACCCATTATCTGCCCCAGTCAGTCAGTCAACCAACCCAATGCAGCCCATGTCGTGTACATTTAAGAATTTAACATTTTGAGAGGGATGTTTTTGCCTCCTGCCACCCCAGTCTGACATTTTATAAGAACAAGAATGTATGTACATATAAGATGAACATGGCTTGTTGGTTGTTCAACTTATAATGAATATATTTCTATGATTTCATTAGGCGTAATTCTATTGCTAATGATTTTTGGCACATGTATGACGACAATAACAGCAACAACAAAAGCTAAGACTACTAACCAACCATCTAAAAAAAACTTTTACCGCATACAGCAGGAAAAACTGTTGCCAACAAAATATTGGCGGACTATTTATATCGTTTTGTTAAGTTGTATTTTTGTTGTTGTTGTTCTAAAGTATTAAGGTATTCATTGAAAGGGTGTTACAAGTAGGGAAGTTATTTTTTGTTGCATTAAATTACTGGTCTAAAGCTGTTCTAACATTATTAGCTTAATGTTAGAACTGCTTTAGGTAAACATCTAACAATGACTTAAGGATATTTCGACCGATTTGTGTAGTGAACACTGGTTCTAGACTCTACAGCATTTAGGTAATAACACCCCCGGTTGACACACACTGTTTACAAACTGATTATAAGTTTGGGAATTAAATAAGAAAACATTTGAATTCCCAAGCGAATTATAATGACTTTTACGTTTGTTGTATGCTAAATTTTTCTCTTTTGGAGTTGTGGCAAGAGGAAATTATTTGTTGCTGCTGCTGCTGCTGCTATTAATGTTATTATTGCTTATGCTTGCTACTGCCACCACTGACTATAGCTTGCTGACTATTGCTAATGTTATTCCTTACAGTTCATTGAGAAAAATTAATGAAACGTTTCTGGCATAATTTAAGAAGAAAATTATTATGGCAAGAAGAAGTTTTTTTGGTTGTTTGTTTAACTTAAAAACAAAAGTTTCCCATTCCATTCTTTTAACATTCCCCCCTACTCCCGGAGTTTGGCACCAAAACATACTTACATATCAGTTATGGAAAATTGAAATTTTGAAATAGTAATAAGTTAAACAAAAAATTGCATTTTTAATTTATATATGTTAGACTATAGACTAGACTATAGACTAGACTATAGACTAGATTATAGACTAGATTATAGACTAGACTATAGACTAGACTATAGACTAGAGTATAGACTAGAGTATAGACTAGAGTATAGACTAGACTATAGACTAGACTATAGACTAGACTATAGACTAGACTATAGAATAGACTATAGACTAGAGTATAGACTAGAGTATAGACTAGAGTATAGACTAGAGTATAGACTAGACTATAGACTATACTATAGACTGGACTATAGACTAGACTATAGACTAGACTATAGACTAGACTATAGACTAGACTATAGACTAGACTATAGACTAGACTATAGACTAGACTATAGACTAGACTATAGACTAGACTATAGACTAGACTATAGACTAGACTATAGACTAGACTATAGACTAGACTATAGACTAGACTATAGACTAGACTATAGACTAGACTATAGACTAGACTATAGACTAGACTATAGACTAGACTATAGACTAGACTATAGACTAGACTGTAGACTAGACTATAGACTAGACTATAGACTAGACTATAGACTAGACTATAGACTAGACTATAGACTAGACTATAGACTAGACTATAGACTAGACTATAGACTAGACTATAGACTAGACTATAGACTAGACTATAGACTAGACTATAGACTAGACTATAGACTAGACTATAGACTAGACTATAGACTAGACTATAGACTAGACTATAGACTAGACTATAGACTAGACTATAGACTAGACTATAGACTAGACTATAGACTAGACTATAGACTAGACTATAGACTAGACTATAGACTAGACTATAGACTAGACTATAGACTAGACTATAGACTAGACTATAGACTAGACTATAGACTAGACTATAGACTAGACTATAGACTAGACTATAGACTAGACTATAGACTAGACTATAGACTAGACTATAGACTAGACTATAGACTAGACTATAGACTAGACTATAGACTAGACTATAGACTAGACTATAGACTAGACTATAGACTAGACTATAGACTAGACTATAGACTAGACTATAGACTAGACTATAGACTAGACTATAGACTAGACTATAGACTAGACTATAGACTAGACTATAGACTAGACTATAGACTAGACTATAGACTAGACTATAGACTAGACTATAGACTAGACTATAGACTAGACTATAGACTAGACTATAGACTAGACTATAGACTATAGACTAGACTAGACTAGACTATAGACTAGACTATAGACTAGACTATAGACTAGACTATAGACTAGACTGTAGACTAGACTATAGACTGGACAACGGACCAAACTATAGACCAGACTATAGACCTGACTATAGACCAGGCTATAGACCAGACTATAGACCTGACTATAAACCAGACTATAAACCAGACTATAGACCAGACTATAGACCAGACTATATACTACAATATAGACCAGACTATAGACACTATAGGCTACACTGTATTCTACTGAGGTATTTTTCACTTCAAAGTAGTAATTAGTTTTCCATCCCTGTTACTTACACATCTCACCGGCCTATTATTATTTTAAGTTATGCTGGCAATTTTTTTGGCATAATATTGCCAACATAAAAGGAAGAGAAAAACTAAATCTAAGAACATAAAGTGGTAAATGGAAAAAAGAACATTTAAGTAGAACATGAAAAAATGTATGGAATAGATGGTGTAGGAAAAAGAGGAGGAGGAGGAGTAGGAGGGTAGATGGTTGGGCTGATTCTTTAAGCTTTAAATATAAATATTAAACATTACATTTGCCAGCATTCATAACAAACTGCCAGACACACAGCTAGCCAGACAGTCAACCTGACTGCCTTGCTTGCCTGGCAGCCTGCTTCCTTGCCAATAATCTTTCCTTTTATGAAGGTGTGCTGGCTGTTGCTGATGCTTTTGGTTTTATGTGCGAATGTCTGTATTGTTTTGTTGACTCTTGCTGTTGTTGTTAAAATGCTGATAAAAGAAGGTATTTCTGGCAGGCAGTTAGGCGTGTTTGCCTCTATGCGTTAGTGTGTTGCATGTTTGTCGTGTGTTGTATTAAGTATTTATGTATATATTTATTTTGTTGCCTTTCTGTTGTTGTTCCTGCTGCTGCTGCTGTTGCTTGTGGTTATTTCCTACTGCTGTTGTTTGCCTCCTTGTATTGTATAAAATTCTATATTTTATATTGTGCTGACATTGACGTATGCCGTCATTTTTTGTGGGGCGTTAAAATTTTTATGCAAAAGGGAGTATTTCAACAAATTAATATTAAAAAAAAAAACCTGCATAAAAAAATAGCCACAATATAGACATTTTTTTCTCTAGTAGGAAAAAAGAATACAACAACTATAAACTAAAGAAGACAATTTATGTAAATTTTTTTTTTTGAATCGACCAACGTTTATAATGGACGTCTATATTTAAGTTAAGAATAATCTAGAGGTGGAAGAATTTTTTTATTTAAATTCTTTAAACAAAACTTGGCAAAAGAATTGTATATTTTGTCTTAAGTTATTTGAAATACTTTAGATATTAAATAACTTTAGTTTAAGGAAATAATTACTTAAATTGTGAAATTGATAATTACTGGTCCTTTAAATTTCATTCATTCATACTCTCATAAGAAAAAAAATCTGTTTGCAGATGCACTTAAAAATTCTATTAAGAGCTCCTGCTTTTCTTTCCCATTCCTTTGTGACTTCCTTTTACAAATACTGATTAGTAAATATTGTTTGTTAATTATGCCTTTAAGATTTTTCCTAATTTCTTTCATTTATTACAATGTGATATTTAAATTTATGCATTATACTGCATGTTTTCTAAACAGTGTATAACAAAATTTGTTTTATTTTAGTTTTATTTTCTCATTCACTTTTTTGCGTCGTCTTTCATGAACATGAATAAAATTATTATATTTGGTGACAATCTACAATACTCTATCATTGTCATTCGCATTTATTCTCTAAACTACTCTGTAAAATATACACATACAATTTACTAAGCAACAACAATAACAACTTATTACTACAACAACTGACAATGACTTGCTAATGAATTGACAAGTCATACACATACGAGAATACACATAAATAAATCCAATGCAAAGTTAACAAAGTTCACAAGAATATGCAGAAACCCTACAAACATTTTCCAACGAGGAAGTCACCATGAAGTATCTTAATAGCGATCAAATTTAATAAAATACTTTTTAATTATTTGCCTAGTCTATATTGTAGACTATTATCAAGTCTATAGTCTAGACTATAGTCTAGTCTACAGTTTAGACAATAATATAGTCGGTAGTCTGATCTATAATCTGGACTATCATATAATATATAGTCCATGCTAAGGTCTAACCTATATTTTAGTCTATTGACAACCTCAAGTCTCGTCTACAATCTAATCTATAGTCTGGACTATAGTCTAGTCTATAGTCGGGACTATCGCCTAGTTCATAGTTTGCACTATAGTATAGTCTATAGTATAGTGTGTAGTCTGAACTTTAGTTAACTCCATAGCTTAGTTATACAAACTGGGATATAGTATAATATATAGTTTAGACTTATAGTTTTGTCTATAGCTTGGACTATAGTCTATTCTATAGTCTGGCCTATAGTCTATTCTATAGTCTGGACTATAGTCTATTCTATAGTCTGGACTATAGTCTATTATATAGTCTGGACTATAGTCTATTCTATAGTCTTGACTATAGTCTATTCTAGTCCAGGCTAAGGTCTAACCCATATTTTAGTCTATTGACAACCTAAAGTTTTGTTTATGGTCTAATCTATAGTCTGGATAATATTCTAGTCTGTAGTCAGGACTATAGTGTAGTCTATAATTTGGACTATGGTATTGTCTATAGTCAGGACTATAGTCTAGAGTCTGGACTATAGTCTAGTCTAGAGTCTGTACTATAGTCTAGTCTATAGTCTGGACTATAGTCTAGAGTCTGGACTATAGTCTATTCTATAGTCTGAACTATAGTCTAGTCTATAGTCTAGTCTATAGTCTATTCTATAGTCTGGACTATAGTTTATTCTATAGTCTGGACTATAGTCTATTCTATAGTCTGGACTATAGTCAATTCTATAGTCTGGAGTATAGTCTAGTCTATAGTCTGGAGTATAGTCTAGTCTATAGTCTGGAGTATAGTCTAGTCTATAGTCTGGACTATAGTCTAGTCCAGGCTAAGGTCTAACCTATATTTTAGTCTATTGAAAACCTTAAATCTTGTCTATGGTCTAACCTATAGTCTGGATAATATTCTAGTCTATAGTCAGGACTATAGTCTAGTCTATAGCTTGGACTATGGTATTGTCTATAGTCTGGACTATAGTCTACTCTATAGTCTGGACTATAGTCTAGTCTATAGTCTGGACTATAGTCTAGTCTATGGTCCGGACTATAGTCTAGTCTATAGTCTGGACTATAGTCTAGTCTATAGTCTGGACTATAGTCAATTATATAGTCTGGACTACAGCCTGGACTATAGTCCGGACTATAGTCTGGACTATAGCCTGGACTATAGTCTGGACTATAGCCTGGACTATAGCCTGGACTATAGTCTGGACTATAGCCTGGACTATAGCCTGGACTATAGTCTAGTCTATAGTCTGGACTATAGTCTAGTCTATAGTCTAGTCTATAGTCCAGTCTATAGTCTGGACTATAGTCTATAGTCTAGACTATAGTCTATTCTGGACTATAGTCTAGTCTACTCTATAGTCTAGTTTATAGATAGGACTATGGTCTAGTCTTTAGTCTGGTCTAAAGTTTGGATTATAGTATAGTCTATAGTGTAGTATACAGTCTTGACTATATTCTAATCAATAGTCTGGGCTATAGCCTTGCCTATAGTCTGGTCCATAATTTAGTTTAAAGACAGGATTATGGTCTAGTCTTTAGTCTGGACTATAGTCTAGTCTATAGTTTAGATATAGACTATATTCTATTTAATAGTCTGGATATAGTCTTGTATATAGTCTAGTCCATAGTGTAGTTTATAGGCTAGACTTAAGTCTGGACTATAGCCTAGGCTATAGTCTGAACCATATTCTAGTCTATAGTTTGGACTATTGTTTAGTTTATAGTTTAGTGTGGACTATAGTCTAGTTATATAGTCTGGACTGTAGTAAGGTCTATAGTCTGGACTATAGTCAAGTTTGTAAACTGGACACTGTGGGTCTATAGTTTGGGCTATAATCTAGGCTATAGCTTGGACTATAGTCTACCAGAAACCTTAATATCCCAGGTTGTCGAATAATCCTATAATAGATAAAAAACCAACTACTAACTGATTGCCAGTCATAATGATTAGAATTCGATATTAATATTGAAAATGTTTCAACCATTATTCAGAAGTCACCAAAATGTGACTTATGCGACAATCGCTAACAGTTGTATCTGTAAAATGTTGTATGTATCTGCTAGTATGAAAATGTCTGTGTTTAGATACTTACATATGAATGTGAATAAATATGTAAATAACATTATAACTTTAAGAGATGTGTATCATGAGAAACTTGATCAAATTGTAAATACAAAAGACATTCATTCATACAACTTGTACGAAATGTATTTCAAAGATTTTTAAATTGTATTAGGAAATCCATTTGACTGCAATAATTTAGCACTCACAAAGACATTGAAATAAGTTTGTATGTTTGTAATATGTATTCTTTTGAAAATTTGTAGTATGACAAGAGTTTAATGTTGCTATCAAGATGTAGAAAAATGTTTTTGAAAGATTGTTTTATAAAACATTGTCAGCAATAAAAGATTTTAGATTTCGTAAGCTAAAATCATATTAAGAAGTTTTAAAATTATTTTTTTTTTTGAATTTTTTAACAAACAAAATAGAGGATAGAATTAAAACTACTTATGATAAATATGTAAAGTTTTTTATTTAGTTTGTTTGTGGAAATTAGAGGAGACATTCAAAGAATTCATTTTTTTCTTTTCACTAGAGTCTTGAGAAAAAACTGACAATAAGTCTCAAAAGCAAAATTAACAAACAATATTTACTAATTAGTATTTGTAAAAGGAAGTCGCAAAATAATAGAAAACTAAATATTGACAATGTATGAAAATTAAAGACATTGTACTGGAATATAACTAACTGTTCGAATAAACATGAGCTTTTAATGGAATTTCTAATTACGCAAAACTTATATTTGTACAATGAATAATGTAAAGTGCAATTGTAAATAGAATTGATTTGATATCAGACTTCACTTGCAAGTGTTATGTAGATTAATGTCGATTATATCTGCGTTGAGGACCATTTCATGGGCCTCATCAACGAACTAAATTCACAAATTTGGTATGAAGCCAATTCAAATGAGATCCAAAAACGTCCAATACATTCTCAAAAAGTTTACTGTTTAATGAAAGTTTTTGGATTGCGGCGTCGTCAATCTTATGAAGCTTTCTGAAATGAAACTCTAATTTAATGTTACCCATAACACATCGGTTAAATTCAGCCGGACGCACACCACCCTGCAAAACAGCACGATGTTATATTTCATGCATTTATAGGCCTTCAAACTATGTTTGACTTATTTAAAGATTAATAGAGTTTAATTAAAGATTATGCCTGTAGCTCTTCTTTGCTTTTACGATCTATTCAGGACCGAATTCCTCGTTATTTGAGACAGTACGTCTCCCGTACTGTCTGTCTAACACATCATATATGTGAGAATTTATTTCAACTTCATAACTCTAAATGTCAACATCTCCCATTTGAAACCCATTGTTCGGTTGTAGTATCAATTGATCAGATTTTCAGTCAGTCGTTGGTATAAAAACCAATTTAACCTCACGCCAAGAAATACTTGATTTGAATTGCCTTCACAGCTGAGATTCCATAATTTTCCCGAACTGTTGCTAATGGCAAGGGCCAAGAGATTATCTCTTACAAGCGTTGATCCTTGACATTGAGTGTAAAAGAGAAGTTTGCCAGTCTTCAGAAGTGTTAGTATAAGTTTAGTTTGAATGTTGTAGCGAACAGAGATCGTTAGTACAAACCTTGATCTTTGGAACTGAGTGTCCAAGAAAAGAAGAGAATATTTCTGATGTTCGGTGGTTATGTGCAAAGTGAATCAATACTTACAAGCCTTGGATCCTTGGAATTGAGTGTCAAAGAGAAATCTACAATGCCCTCCGAAGTTGTAGGGATCGGAGATCGGTAGTATGCTAGAGATCGTTATTTTGGCATTTATAGCATTCAGCAAAAATGTCTGACGACTGCGCTATGTGGGAGAACCATACGACTGAAATGAGATCTTAGTCTAACTTATTCCTCCATAATCTGGTGGACTGATTTGGAAAAAAAATGTAATGTGTTGTCACTAAGGGACGCTGTAAGGTCATAAACACTAGGAGAACTAAAGCTTTAGAAACATTACTGGGAACATTACTCTGATCAAAAAACAAATAAGATACGAGGCAGCATTGACAGCCGAGCTTTACTTATTTTTATATGATTTAATTGAATTTGTTAGACGATTACATACAAACTTCAGGCATAAAACAGAAATTGTTGGGAACTATGAAACATTGCATGCCAGATAGGAAACCGAAATATATCACATTTCAGGATTATAGGCGGAAGTCCGTGCTATCACGAAATGTGTAAAATGGATTTGATTGTATATGGCGTCAACAGATGTTAACATGGAACATAAAGTTTTGGGAACTGTGAGAAATTGGCCCCAGATGGGAAATTGTAAGCAAGCGGAACATTAGAGATGTCTCTAAACTGTGAGGAGAAATGGGTCTGGGGTTTCTACATTGAAAACAAGGAAACCAAAATATACCACAACACTATTTTCCTGAAGCAATTCCGCGGTATCATATAAAAAGGATTAGATAGAATATGGTAATTATTGCGATATCAGCTGATAAGGTTAAATCTAAGTCCATACTGGACTGTAAGAATGCTATAACCGAACAGTAAGATCTGCATATACCTGGCCTCTGGGGTATAATCGTCAATGAAAGAGCAATGAAATGTGAAGCTTGAAGAGGTTAACAGATCGTTTGAGGTACTTGTTATAATAGAACATTGAGTAGGACTACAAAAATGTTATGGGGAAACTCAAACGAGAGCAGGAGGAGAAGCCTTCTCATAACTATACAAAATTGGACGAACGCAGCTTTCTCAGTCATTGTCGGGCTTTCTACGAAATTAGATCCAAATGTCTTAGGAGCGATGTTATTCCAGATATTATATAACTTAGGAAAACTGATAAGAAAAGAAAAGCAATTACATCCAGAACACTTAGCTTCTAAGCTTAGGACGATTATCGTTTTATACGGGTATTCCACTAACTTTTTCCAAGAAATGGATCCGATGTTTTAAACCTTATCCAGTTAGGACTTCAAATTCTGCCTGATATTTGACTTCTCCTTATGAAATTATTGATGATTTGATTGTGATTTCTGAAATCTCCCTTGACCTAACACAGAAGATTATTTCAAGGACGAAAATGTGCCTTATTCTAAACGATAAGGATATGTAAGAATATATAGATAGAAGAGGAATTGTGTAATTGAGTTACTTGAATTTTACTTGTAGAGTTTCTTGCTCAACCGCACAGCTGCTCCTTCCCTAACTTTGAATACTATTGTAGGATCCTTCTCAAAGTAACTCCTAAGGTTAAGCCCTTTACTAAACGTAGTGCACACATAGACACTCTCTGACACACACACACAAACAAACAACAACAACAATAATAATAGTAAGTAATAAAATTTGATTCTCACGTTTTCAATATGGCCGCTTATTTACATTTTAATCAATAAACAACTATTTAAAGTAACAACAATAAAAACAAAAACTTCAATGGCATTGGATGAGAAAATGTTTACCAGCTATTTGGTTTTAACTCAAGAGCGTGAGAGAAGAGATAGAGAGAAAAGCAGAGAGAACAAATGAGAGAGTTTTGAGAGAAAACAGAGAGGAGTGATTTTGAAAAGAGCAAATGAGTAAAAACTTAATATTGAGTGGAAGAGTAAAATTAATTAACAAACAACTACAAACATTTCATTTTCAACAACAACACCTCAGTAGCTTTTTGAAGCTCAAGCTGTGCGGACGTAAAATATTAAAAGCGGAAAGGTACTAAAAATTTTTTTGAAAAAAAATCAATACTATATAAAATATAGAAAAAAAAATTTTAAAGAATAAAAAGAAATAACGGTAATAAAATACGAATTGAAAAGAAAAATAAACTTGAAAATTGTGTTAAATTTAAAAAAGAGAGAGAGACAGAAATCAGCCTAATGATTAAGTGATAAAGTATGGATTTTCCTTAGAGGGGATCAAGGGAGTTTTAACGGTGTAAAACTCCAAGTCGACTCATTATACACGTAACTGTATGTCGCCTTCAGCAGATAGGCGGCCCTCCGCGCGGTGATCCCCGGGCAACATCAATTTTTGTGCACAATTGATGGCTAAAATGAGCGGCGTCTGGCGGGGTAATTTTCAAGTGGAAAATTACCCAAAAACGACGGTACACAAAGGTACTACAAGAAAAAAACTCAAGCGGTATGATAAGACGTATCAACCCATTGTTAAACATAATGATGACAACTTATTGCCAAGAGACCCACGATATAGACGATATCAGCTCTTGGTAATTTGTTCAACAGAAAAAGCAGACAACAAAAAAGCTGTAGCCAACACATACAAAGCAGTTAACAATCCGAAGATTGTTCAAACAACAGAAGCAGTCCAGCTAAAGAACTTCGAGTGCAAGAAGTCGCAACAACAGAAAGAAACATAAAGTGTTATGTTTTGAAAAAAAAAAGCCAAGTAGAGCTTGGGCGAAACTCTAGTCTAGAGCGATTAGAGTGTAGCGAAAAAGCACACAACAACGAATTCCAAGATAATCGAAAAAACGAAGATAATAAATTGGTTTACCGTTATGCATTATCTACAGACACCAAACTACCGCAGGTTTTACTCTGGATCCAACTTTCCTAATAAAACACACTTAAAGTTTAATATTTGTATAAACGAGTAAGAAATGTCTGTCAAATGGAGAAAGCTCAGAACTTTAAGGGAATTTTGCTAATTTTTTTTTTCACCAGACAACCAAGAGTTTTATTGTTTAATATTTGTTTGGGTTAAATGTCTTGCTTTAAAGTCCAAAAGCAAGAAATTTTACCCTTTAACTAACAAATATCTAGCAAAAGAGGTTTCAATTCCGAGAGATTTTAAATAAAAAAAATTTAAAATTTCTCGGAAATTTTACAGCAAACCTCAAACCAAAAAAAGCCTTTGGAAATTTGAAGAGCTTGAACTCATTAAAGTTTGAGGAGTTTGAATTTTCTTAGGCTTTAGGGGCTCTAGTAATTGGTGATTAAAAAAATAAGCGAAGAAATTGTTAAACATTTTCCTACAATTTAGGAAGACAGTTAGAGCAGCTGTAAGGTATTACTGATGATTGGTAACTACTGTAGTCAGCACTGGGTTGGAAAGTTAAGGGAAATGGTTAAACAATGAAAATCTTAGGGACAATTTTCAATAAACTATTTTCTTTCTTCTATGGCCTCACTGCTGTCTTCTAAACAAATTGTAAGAGAATTTGGCAATTTTTTAATCTCAACATCTTTCCTTAAGGTTTGGAGTAACCGGGTTCTTTGCTTGTTTCCTATAAGAGAATTCGCTTAATTTTAGTAAATGGTGACTGATCAAGCAGTACCAAATATTAAAATTTCCAACAAAACTCTGCAAAATCAAAAAATTTTGCTGGAGTTTTGTTAACCCAATTAAAATTCCAATGGGGTTTTGTAAAGAGACAAAACTTTGCTGGAGTTTTTTAAAGAATTTTCTTGCTGGCGACTTAAGAATCCAACCAATTGAATTAAAACTTTTCCTTAGTAGATTTTGAGAACTCGAGGAAGTCAAAAAACGGAAAAGATTCACAAACGTTACTTACAGTTGCTGAACGTTGTTTGGATAAAAGGGTAGAGTGACCCAAGGTGCCAAACGTACAGTACGGACAACATATAAGTTGATAAGTTTGAAGAAATCTTTTTAGTTAAGAACATCTTTAGGATCTCGAAAACATAAGACATAAAAGTTTAAACAAATTTAATTGTTTCTCTTTTTGTACAAATTTTCTTACAAGAACAAGTTAAAGCATACAAAGTGTGAAATTAGGAAAATCGATACAAAGTTATAACCTGTGGTTACCGGTGCTTGAAGATTTTGCTTACGGTTGAAGAAAAAGTTTATGTAATAAAAATGATTATCGAAGAATTGCAAGTAAAGAAAACGCTCTTTACTGCGTTAAACGAACACGAGGCCGCAAAGCTATGTTCGAAAAAACTTGTTTGCTGAAGAAGATGAAAAATGAAAACAACAAACAAACGGAGAATCGTTAAAGACCTTAAGCATATAATCCAAAAGAAAACGTTCGTTAAAACGTTAAGAAAAGCTAGAAATCGTACGCAGAAGCTGATCCAACAGATTATGAATTTTAAACTGATAAATGATAAAGTACAAACGCTAAACGTCTAAATGTCATGAATGAATATAATTTGTATAAGAAGTCTAAATACTTAATACGTTAAACCAGGTCTAAGATAGTTTTAATTTTCCAACATGCAAACAAGCTGACCCAGAACTTTAAAGCTGAACTTCACTCTTCAAGTCGATAATGCAGTTTTCATCAAGAATACCAGTTATTGAAGTCAATTTGTTAAACTTAACAAATTTGAGGTTTTTCAGTTTACGAGAAAAAAAATCACTAAAGTTCGTCAAGAGACTCAATTATATCGCTAAATATAATTGTGATTTAAACCATAACAAGCATTAAAAAATCCAAAAAAAAAAGAAATTTAAATTTAAAAATCAATAAAGCAAAATGTAAAGAAAACATAATTCCAATAATGTGTTTTTATTTCAAAATAAAAGGAAAATTATCTAATTCCAGGAAAATAGCACATATTCCAAGAACTATGTATGTATATGGGAAATCTGCTGCAGTTATATGTGTATTTCCCTTGGCCATTTTTATGAATGGTTTTTCCTATGAGAGTCAAAAGTTGGTTGTAACATGCGCAGTTTACGGGCGTGGTACTCGTTTTATTTAGAATATTCAGCTGTTTCTTTATTTACTTTTTTTTGCAAACTGCTCTGAGTTATAGAGAGAGTTTTGAGGTGCCATAATAAAATTCTTTAATAAAAACAGACCTTTTTCTTTAACATGCAGTTGACTGTGACCCCAATTGAACCCTTAAAGTAAAAAAAGCATTTGTACACATTTTACAGCTTTAATTTGAACAACTTTAAAGTTGTTTAATGAAAATTGTAGCAAAGTTTAACCGTCGGCTTTTGGTAAAGGGAAATGACAAAATTGCAAAACTGGAAGGTTAAAATGGACTAAGTGAATTGATAGTTACCTAAGATATCTAGCTATGTTCTGAATTTCTTGATTATGACTGGGTTAGGTTAGCTATTGGGCCTCCTTTTCCTCCTCCTTAATAGAAAAATCGAATTAAGTATACCGATCTATGAAAGTATAATGGTCCCATATTAGATTCCTAGACGTAGTTCCCTAGAAATTTCCAATCTGTGTTCAAGATATTTGAATCCAATTTCGGCGAAAGATCGACAATGGCTGGGACTCTGTTAAAGCGTTTCAATGTTCTCTTCGTATGCTCTAGAATCGTCTAAATTCGTTCGTCCAATTTTGTATAATTGTACACGTAACCCCGCGCACTAACCTCGAACTTTTTCATTCTGAGGAGGCTTGTCGTCCTGCTCTCGGTTGGGTCATCCCTTTAGATTTTGGTGGTGGACTTCTATCGCCCATGTTTTTAGTTGGACCCTCGTTACGTTGAACGGTTTGGAGTTCCTCCTATTTACTTTATAACAAGTACATTTGCTCATTCATTGGCGTTTATCTCCGAGTGTCCTTGTAACCAGATGATGCAGAGCTTATCACAAGAAGAGTATTCGGTTATGGTTCTGTCACAGTCCAATACGTCTTATCAACTGATATAGACTTCATTGCCTTATGGCTCCTCTGTTTGCGCCATATCAATCCAATCTATCGGGTTTCCGTGTTTTTAATGTGGCCGTTTGTGATTATCTCGTCCATGTTTTTTATTCAATACTCGTTGCGTTAAACGGTTTGGAGTTCCTCCTTTATATTTGCACATTCATTCCAATCTATTTAATAGAGGACTTCCACCTGGATGCTAGTGTTTTGATTAGGAAGATTGCAGTATATTTCGGTTTCCGGGTTTTTAATGAAGATGCTGGGAACTGGTTTGCCTCCCAGTTTCAAGCCATCTTTGTAAGAACAGATTACTTCCCACGAGTTTGCCCTAATGCTTCTATGTGGGAACAAATTAATGAAAATTTATGTTCCCGGCATGAAATCGGACACGTCGGGTGTCTGTGTAAAATCGTTCAATATGTACAGTATGCATTGATGGCATGTCATGTAACCGTCTTTGGTCAACTCATCTAAAGATAAGAGATGCTCGTCCGTAAGTACTGACCTATACCATCTGTTTCTAAAGCTTTGGCTGCATGTAAGCCACATTTAAGCTGAACTCCCAATAATTGTATTATAGTACTCTTTTTGACCGCCCACTAGATTATAGAAGCGTAAGTTAGAATTGGTTTAATAATGTTTTTAAAAAGCTGATGTATGTATCGTAGTTGGACTGAGCCTCTATTTCGAGTCTATGGTTCTCCAACACAGCTCTTAACATCTATTTTTCGTTCTATTTATATAAAGGGTGCAGCATTCAGGTAATTTGGAACATAAGTTTCCATATGAATGTGCTAAATCCGAATCTGTTCTCAGAATTCTCCAGCATCTCGTGTCCTGAAGTATTTGGCCCTTTTTGAGACGTTATAAAAGCGCCAGGACATATATCATTGTCTTTGCGGAACAATTAGGTCAAGCTCATCGGAGAAAATACCAAATTCATTACCCATAAAAGTATTGGAAGCATCACTGTAGACTTCGCTAATTGCTATTATAGCTTGGAAGGTTCTATAAAAGCTCGGAAAAGAAAGTACTATGTACTTATACTTACACAATTATATACTGCAAGTACTCTAATAATGAGTTTAAATGTCTATGTATAGAGTGTTCTAACAAGCTATTCAACTCATTACTTTTCGCTGTAAGTTTTCGCTAGGTTCTTGTAGAGGTATGACATCATGACCAATCAGATAATTGTACACAGCGTCAGTGCCAAACTCTTTTAGTCTTAAAAGGAATATGTTGTAAGGTTGATTGAAATTTCCACTAGACAAGTGAGCAGTATGTTGCAATGGGTCTTATGACCCACACTGTTGGGTTTCAAACTTTCTCGAAGAAATAGCAAATTTACGATATTGATATTAATGCTCATCAATCATTAAAACCCAGAATTCGAAATATATTAACGTAGACCTAATCACAACACTTTGCTTTCAAGGAAAAGTCCGTGAAATAATGGAAACTTAATGGGAATAAATATTTACCGACAATCAGAAAACAATTGGTTATATATAAGACCATATTGAACTGTAAGAGAGCCTCAACCAAATACTGCACTAAAGCTAAGCTTTGTATCATATGGGTACCCGGTAGTTGTTATAACGGAATTAGAGAAATTTAACTAAGACTGAATTATAAGCAAGGACAAAAGAACCCCATAGGGTAAAAGAGTCCTAAGAGTGACAAAGTAATTTCGGGAACAACAATATAAAATCGGACGAATGGATTCAAAAGAATACAGCGAGAACAGTAAAACTCCAGAGTTATCAGATATACCCGGCCACTCGGAAATAATACGCAAGGAAAAAGAAAATGTACTTATTATAACGGAACTAGAGGACACTCGGAAAAGAGCCCTAAGAGTGACTAAGTAAAAGATTGGTATGGTGCTACGTATTCTGAATGGATACACAGAATTTCAGGCATAACAATATAAAATCGGACGAATGGATTCAGAAGAATACATAGAGAACAATCAAACTCGACATTGAATTTCGCCGAATAGCTTACAAAAGGATTCAGCTTTTGTAAGATATTCGTCGAAATTAGATCCAAACATCTTGAGAGCGATGTTTTTCCGAATATAACATCCTTTAGGAATACTCGATGGAATATTCAATACAACTACGTCTAGGAACTGACTTTCTGAACATTTTACGATAACACCTTCATAGAGCTCTATATAACAGAACAGCTAGCGCGGTCTAGTTAATATTTGCCACGATATAAAAACATATGTATATGTATTATTTAATCACACCATATATTTCACAAACACCTTTTACCCTTCTTACCCTTGTTGTCCCAACCCCTTTTAACATTTAATTTCTCTTTATTTTACAAACTTTACATTTTTCCCATTTAAATAAATATTCTACTTCCGTCCATATATTTGCTTAAAAACAAATTTGAAATTCAATTAAATAAAACAAAATGCAAAGAACCTTTTTCTCTATTTCTTATTTTTTTATTCTATGGCCAATTTCCTCTATAATTCAATGTTCAATTTAATTCGTTACTTGATTGACACTGACTAATTGACATTTCGAATTGCGAGAAAAAAAAATGGATTGAATTTTCATTAGATGTGCATAAAAATAAAATATTTAGCTAAAAGTGTGAAATTATTTTTGTAATGGTTTCTTTACATTGCTTAGCTATAGAAGAGTAGGGAACGACTAGAACTGACCCACTGAGTGGCTAATTGAATTGAATTAAAAAATGTTTTATTTTAATTATGAAAAGAAAGAGGTGGGTAGCAGAGAGAATTTTAATGTTAAGTAAGATTAGCAAATAAATTGTAATACAAATTAAAATCTTATTTACCATCCCAACTCTTATATACATAAGTCTCCATCTTAGTTGATTCAGAAATAAACTTAAATCTTAATATCCTGTACTTAACACTACAACAACTTAAAAAATCCACTTCTGCGCTATAAATTTCCATCTTATTACCAACAAAAATTATATTTCAATATTAACTTTTCTCAAACTGCTGTTACATTTTATTTACAAGTATAAATTTACATCTGCATCAGATGTTCAATTTCGCCCTAAATGAAATTAGCAGCAAATGTCAGTCAGAAAACAAAATCTTCCGTCTGTCCATATCCTGAGAATTGTTGTAGGTAGTAGGTTTAAAGTCAAGAAAAGGGAAACTGCAACAACATACTTCAATAAACATTCAAACATTCCCCATAACACAGTCAGCTTACTGGTAGACATTCAGTGTGGCAGGTGCTGATTGCCATTCTCCCTCACTGCAGACCAAATATCTGGTTTAATAATCGCAAAATCCAACAGTGCTAGTGTTTTTTCTTCTTATTTCATTTTGTGCTAAAAACATTTTTCGTACGTCAAAATATGCTGTACAAAGGTGTTTGGTTTGACAGGTATCATTTATAATTGGGTGAGATTAAAAAAAAGACCAACCCTCTTCATGGGTGGTAACAGGGAGATGTTTATGCAATGATGTCTTTAAGGTGTGTTAAAATTTGCAAATCAAATTTTCACTTTACTAGAAATTTTCAAAAGTTACTTTTTTTTCTTCTTGAATGAAAGGTTTTTAGGATCATAGTTATAAAATGCTTTCAGTTCGACATTTTTATCAAGACAATGGTTAACCCGTGATTAAAAAATAATAATTAGACCAGACTATAAACTAGACTATAGACCAGATTAATGTCAAAGTATAGACTAGACTTTAGACTATGGACTAGACTGTATTCAAAACTATAAACTAGACTAGACTATAGACTAAACTATAAACTAGACTAGACTATAGACTATAGGCTAGACTATAGACTAGACTATAGACTAGACTATAGACTAGACTATAGACTAGACTATAGACTAGACTATAGACTAGACTATAGACTAGACTATAGACTAGACTATAGACTAGACTATAGACTAGACTATAGACTAGACTATAGACTAGACTATAGACTAGACTATAGACTAGACTATAGACTAGACTATAGACTAGACTATAGACTAGACTATAGACTAGACTATAGACTAGACCATAGACTAGACTATAGACTAGACTATAGACTAGACTATAGACTAGACTATAGACTAGACTATAGACTAGACTATAGACTAGACTATAGACTAGACTATAGACTAGACTATAGACTAGACTATAGACTAGACTATAGACTAGACTATAGACTAGACTATAGACTATAGACTAGACTAGACTAGACTATAGACTAGACTATAGACTAGACTATAGACTAGACTATAGACTAGACTATAGACTAACTATAGACTAGACTATAGACTAGACTATAGACTAGACTATAGACTAGACTATAGACTAGACTATAGACTAGACTATAGACTAGACTATAGACTAGACTATAGACTAGACTATAGACTAGACTATAGACTAGACTATAGACTAGACTATAGACGACTAGACTATAGACTAGACTATAGACTAGACTATAGACTAGACTATAGACTAGACTATAGACTAGACTATAGACTAGACTATAGACTAGACTATAGACTAGACTATAGACTAGACTATAGACTAGACTATAGACTAGACTATAGACTAGACCTATAGACTAGACTATAGACTAGACTATAGAACTAGACGATAGAACTAGACTATAGACTAGACCTATAGACTAGACTATAGACTAGACTATAGACTAAGACTATAAGACTAGACTATAGACTAGACTATACTTAGACCTAGACTATAGACTAAGACATAGACTAGAGCTTAGACTAGCTATCTACTAGACTAGACTATAGACTAGACTATAGACTAGACTATAGACTAGACTATAGACTAGACTATAGACTAGACTATAGACTAGACTATAGACTAGACTATAGACTAGACTATAGACTAGACTATAGACTAGACTATAGACTAGACTATAGACTAGACTATAGACTAGACTATAGACTAGACTATAGACTAGACTATAGACTAGACTATAGACTAGACTATAGACTAGACTATAGACTAGACTATAGACTAGACTATAGACTAGACTAGACTAGACTATAGACTAGACTATAGACTAGACTATAGACTAGACTATAGACTAGACTATAGACTAGACTATAGACTAGACTATAGACTAGACTATAGACTAGACTATAGACTAGACTATAGACTAGACTATAGACTAGACTATAGACTAGACTATAGACTAGACTATAGACTAGACTATAGACTAGACTATAGACTAGACTATAGACTAGACTATAGACTAGACTATAGACTAGACTATAGACTAGACTATAGACTAGACTATAGACTAGACTATAGACTAGACTATAGACTAGACTATAGACTAGACTATAGACTAGACTATAGACTAGACTATAGACTAGACTATAGACTAGACCATAGACTAGACTATAGACTAGACTATAGACTAGACTATAGACTAGACTATAGACTAGACTATAGACTAGACTATAGACTAGACTATAGACTAGACTATAGACTAGACTATAGACTAGACTATAGACTAGACTATAGACTAGACTATAGACTAGACTATAGACTAGACTATAGACTAGACTATAGACTAGACTATAGACTAGACTATAGACTAGACTATAGACTAGACTATAGACTAGACTATAGACTAGACTATAGACTAGACTATAGACTAGACTATAGACTAGACTATAGACTAGACTATAGACTAGACTATAGACTAGACTATAGACTAGACTATAGACTAGACTATAGACTAGACTATAGACTAGACTATAGACTAGACTAGACTAGACTATAGACTAGACTATAGACTAGACTATAGACTAGACTATAGACTAGACTATAGACTAGACTATAGACTAGACTATAGACTAGACTATAGACTAGACTATAGACTAGACTATAGACTAGACTATAGACTAGGACTATAGACTAGACTATAGACTAGACTATAGACTAGACTATAGACTAGACTATAGACTAGACTATAGACTAGACTATAGACTAGACTATAGACTAGACTATAGACTAACTATAGACTAGACTATAGACTAGACTATAGACTAGACTATAGACTAGACTATAGACTAGACTATAGACTAGACTATAGACTAGACTATAGACTAGACTATAGACTAGACTGATAGACTAGACTATAGACTAGACTATAGACTAGACTATAGACTAGACTATAGACTAGACTATAGACTAGACTATAGACTAGACTATAGACTAGACTATAGACTAGACTATAGACTAGACTATAGACTAGACTATAGACTAGACTACTAGACTATAGACTAGACTATAGACTAGACTATAGACTAGACTATGACTAGACTATGACTAGACTATAGACTAGACTATAGACTAGAATATAGACTAGACTAGACTATAGACTAGACTATAAACTCGACTGGACTGTAGACTAGACTATAGACTAGGCCATAGACCATACTATATTTTGACTAGCATAAACTATTACTGTATTGAAATCAGCTTAGTCCCCATATTAAATCTCTTGATTTTAAGTTCGACCTAATCTTCTGTATTATATTTAATCCCTTTACACTTAAAAATCCCACTAAAGCAAAACTTATGATTGCATCTTCCATCATCAATAACTTTTAAAACGCTCAAGCATAACCTTCACCCTATTTTGCCTTAAACATAAATCAAGTTGCTGTGAAGGGTATAAATAATTCGCACAAATAATTCTTATTACGTTTTTTGTTTTCGTCTTACTATTGCACATTTCACTAGAAGGCAATAATCATTTCCTTTGTAGAAAATTTTAAATTGCAAAAATATATTTAACATCTACTTCACAGTTTCTTATTTCACATCGCATTTCATGACTGCTGATGTTTGTGTTAAATTGTATACAATCTATTTGGTTTTTTGTTTTTAATTTAATGTTAAAATTTATATCTGCTGTTTTGGTTTGAGGTTTTGTTTTTTTAGTTATTTTCTTACTTAATTTACTTTATCATAAAACCAACGAAAACCGCATAAATTTTCAACATCAATGTCTTTCGCATTTCACAAAATGCAAAAAAATAAATAGAAACGAAATAAATGTAATATAACCAAAAGGAACTGCAATAAGTAAAGTTTTTGTTTTCGTTTGGATTTATGTTTTTTTTTTCTTTTTTGGTTTAGGAGCAGCATACGAAAATGCTAGTTTCATTTTCATAAATTGCAGTACGGTTATACTGAAGTAATTATTAGTTTGGACCAGATTTTTCAGACTGGATATAGTCTATATTCTAGTCGCAGTCTAATCGCAGTCATAGTATAGTCATCGCCTAGTCATAGTGTAGGCATAGGCTAGTCTAAAGTCTAGTCATAGTCTAGTCTATAGTCTAGTCTAGTCTAGTCTATAGTCTAGTCTAGTCTATAGTCTAGTCTATAGTCTAGTCTATAGTCTAGTCTATAGTCTAGTCTATAGTCTAGTCTATAGTCCTAGTCTATAGTCTAGTCTATAGTCTAGTCTATAGTCTAGTCTATAGTCTAGTCTATAGTCTAGTCTATAGTCTAGTCTATAGTCTAGTCTATAGTCTAGTCTATAGTCTAGTCTATAGTCTAGTCTATAGTCTAGTCTATAGTCTAGTCTATAGTCTAGTCTATAGTCCTAGTCTATAGTCTAGTCTATAGTCTAGTCTATAGTCTAGTCTATAGTCTAGTCTATAGTCTAGTCTATAGTCTAGTCTATAGTCTAGTCTATAGTCTAGTCTATAGTCTAGTCTATAGTCTAGTCTATAGTCTAGTCTATAGTCTAGTCTATAGTCTAGTCTATAGTCTAGTCTATAGTCTAGTCTATAGTCTAGTCTATAGTCTAGTCTATAGTCTAGTCTATAGTCTAGTCTATAGTCTAGTCTATAGTCTAGTCTATAGTCTAGTCTATAGTCTAGTCTATAGTCTAGTCTATAGTCTAGTCTATAGTCTAGTCTATAGTCTAGTCTATAGTCTAGTCTATAGTCCTAGTCTATAGTCTAGTCATCTAGTCTATAGTCTAGTCTATAGTCTAGTCTATAGTCTAGTCTATAGTCTAGTCTATAGTCTAGTCTTAGTCTAGTCTATAGTCTAGTCTATAGTCTAGTCTATAGTCTAGTCTATAGTCTAGTCTATAGTCTAGTCTATAGTCTAGTCTATAGTCTATATCTATAGTCTAGTCTATAGTCTAGTCTATAGTCTAGTCTATAGTCTAGTCTATAGTCTAGTCTATAGTCTAGTCTATAGTCTAGTCTATAGTCTAGTCTATAGTCTAGTCTATAGTCTAGTCTATAGTCTAGTCTATAGTCTAGTCTATAGTCTAGTCTATAGTCTAGTCTATAGTCTAGTCTATAGTCTAGTCTATAGTCTATCTATAGTCTAGTCTATAGTCTAGTCTATAGTCTAGTCTATAGTCTAGTCTATAGTCTAGTCTATAGTCTAGTCTATAGTCTAGTCTATAGTCTAGTCTATAGTCTAGTGTATAGTCTAGTGTATAGTCTAGTCTATAGTCTAGTCTATAGTCTAGTGTATAGTCTAGTCTATAGTCTAGTCTATAGTCTAGTCTATAGTCTAGTCTATAGTCTAGTATATAGTGTAGTCTATAGTCTAGTCATAGCCTCGTCATAGTCTAGTCATAGTATGGTCTTTGGGTTTAAAATAAGTTATTCCCTTATAGGGATTATTTTATTCGTTATTGCATGCCTTCTTCATCCTTTTCCCTGCATTTTACTACTACAGCTTGCAAACTTCGTCACTTATTGTTTAAAGGAACGAAAAAAAAAACTACAAGAAAAAACTTTTAACAAAACGATTAATATTACCAAATAAGTCACAAGTGTTGCGTATATTGGAACTGTACCGATGGTGCCTTTGTATGGTCTGCTAAACTAATGCCCTTTTATAAATGAGTTGTATCAATAATGGATGACAATATTTAAACTTTCAGACCATTTTTAGAAATTAACTAAAAAAAAGGAATACAAATGGGAAAATATTATAATGCAGTTTTTAAGTCTTTCAAAATAAGTTAAGTTTTTTAATGAAAATTTAATTGAAATAAAAAATTAAAAAAAACTTCCACTTTTTGCAAAATTTTTTTATTTCTGCAAAATTTTTATTAATTATTTTAATAGTTTTTATAAAACTCTATAAAAGACCCGCATTTGTACAAAACTTTTGTCATCTTTCCAAAATGAAATTATTTTAAGTATATTCTACTTGTTTGGGCGTATTTGTTTTTTGGTTTCCTCACCGTAAAACTATTGTCGAGTAAAATTTATTGTTGAAAACCATAAATTTCTTAAAAAAATACAATTCTATTGTTGCTGCTGCTTTGATTCCTTTTTGTATGTCCGATTATTTCCAAAAACTCACAAAATGAACAAGAATTTACTGAAATGATAAAAACTAAAGAGAAGATATCCATCAACATCAGCAGCAACTACAAACTACCTATTCCAAAAAAAGAACAAAGCTAACAACGATGTTAGGGATGGCTGATAATGATGACAATGATAATGAAGAAAACCTATAGAAAACAAGTCTTAAAACAATAGATTCATTCATTTAGCAAAATTCAAATGAAAAAAAACACATTGAAATCCAAAGAAAGAGAAACTTCGAACAAAACAATTCATTGAATTTTATCACAAATGACAAAAGCGGACAATAATATACTGGGTAGGTAGATAGGTTTTTTAAAGGAACCAGCAGACCAACATCATTATCATCATCATTACCAGCAACTATATTATAATCTTCATTATAAATCGCATTATAAACCGACATAAACTGCAGACTAGAGTGTTTTTGCTGCCAACCAACAAAATGTTTGAGAACATGGAAGGGGAGACCTCTAGTTTTTATGTTCAAAAGTAAGTAAATTGTTTGAATGCCTGCAAGCTTTTTAACGTTTACACCAGCTTTACTTCACAAAAAAAACCTTCCTTCATCATCATCATCTTCTTCGGCAGCCCCATAATAATATCGTAATCTCTTCAAAAGAGTTTCGGTGTGTTGATGTTATTATTTGAAACTTTTTTTCTTTTCGTTTCTTTTTAATATTTTATATTCATCCATACAATTCATTCAATCTTATCGTGAATTATAAGCGTTGAAAAATATTGAAAGAGCAGGAAAATGAAAAAAGCATTAAAAAAACGAAATTTAATATACCGGCAATAATCATTAATATCAATCGACAGCAAATACGTTATTTTTTCTTCTTTTTTTTCTCTTATTTTACTAAAATGAAAGGGATGAGATGAAATACTAAAATGTGCTGATAGAGAACAGAGTTTCAAAGGAATGCTATCTTGGTTGCAATTATGACATAAGTCAAGAGAAAATTACTCCAAAATTAAGCACTGAAATTAAGCAAGAGAAAATATTTCTTAAATTAGGTTAGGTTAGGTTGATACGAGGATGTATAGTATATCAAATCCGAAGAAATACACCTAGGCCACTATCGGGCCTGTTGTGCGCTCCTTTTCATGAAAAAAATTTTCACTCAGTATGTTCAGAAACTCAGTTTCCTGGACGTGATTCCTAAGAATTTTCCAATCAGTGTTAGTCCAGAATGTTATTTCCGGAATCACATCACTTCCAAGATACTTGGATCTAACTTCGACAAATGCTTGACAGTGGCAAAGAAAATACTCCAGAGTTTCACTGTCCTCTTCACAGGCTCTACATTCGTCTGAATTCGCACGGCCAATTTTGTATAGATGTGCACGTAATCCTGTGTGTCCACTCAGAATACGTACCATCATACTAACTTCAGACTTGCTCATTTAGAAGAGATTTCTCGTCTTGTTCTCATTAGGGTCAAAACATAGGATCTTTGTGGTTCTACCCACCATTTCATTATTCCGAGAGGCCTTATGGGATTCTCTCATCCATATTTTTAATTCAGCTTTTGTTGCGTCGAATGGTTTTGCGTTCGTTAACTACCTCGAGCTCCCTTCCCTTTAAAGCTATTACATTCGCCCTTTCGTTGCCGACTACTCCCGAGTGGCCTGGTAGCCATATGATGTAAACCTTACCTCTGGGAGAGTATTCAGTTAAAGCTTTCTTACAAACCAATTCGGTCTTAGATTTAATTCTATCATCTGATGCCGCCCTAATTGCTGTCGGTGAATATATTAAGGGCTATGGGCGCCATATTTATTCTAATCGAATTTACACATTCCGTTATTGCTCGGACTTCTGCCGGGAAGCTTGTGTTATGATTAGGTAAACGGTGGTATATTTCTGTTTCTGGGTCTTCAATATAGAACCCCAGGCCCACTTTATCTCCCAATTTAGAGGCATCCGTATAACAACGGTTTCCTACTTCGTTTGCTCTAGTTTTCAGCTTGACCAAGACATTCTATCTGGGATCAGCGTTTCAAAGTTTCCGACATATTCTGTATCAGGTATGCGATCAGGCACGTCCGATGATTGTGTATAACCTTCCAATGAGTCCACAATACATTGATGTCGTGTCCTATAACCGTTTTTGGCCAGATCGCCTAAAGTAAAGAAACGTTCGGCTGTAAGCGCCGCCTTATATCTTAAATATGTTGCAATGGATTGAATATCTAGCTTTGGTTGAAGTAGTGCACATGGCACCACTTATACCCAAGCAGAATGTACACGGAACTCCCTGTAGTAGTTTGATATTACACTTTTTGTCCAAAGCAGTCCACCAGATTATTGAAGCATAAGCTAGAGTTGGTCTAATTACAGTTTTATAAAGCCAATTTGTCATAGCAGGACTAAGACCTCATTTCATGCCTACATATCACCCAGCACGATATGAAAGTTCTTGAATAAAGCACAATTTTCTAGAGAAAATTTCTCTTGATTTAAGCAAATATTTCTATAGAAAACACCTATTTAGTTTAGCACAAGTTTCTATAGAACATTTCTCTTAATTTAGGTATAAAATTCTATAGAATAATTTCTCCTAATTAAAGTACAAGTTTCTAGAGAAAATTTCTCTTAAATAAAGCACAAGTTTCTAGAGAATATTTCTCTTAATTTAAGCACAATTTTCTATAGAAATTTTCTCTTAATTTAAGTAAAAATATCTATAGAAAACTACACTTTAGTTTAACACAAGTTTGTAAGCACAGTTCTCTTAATTAAAGCACAAGTTCTTAGAGGAAATTTCTCTTAATTTAAGCACAATTTTCTACATAAAATTTCTCTTAATTTAAGCACAAAATTCTATAGAAATTTTTTCTTAATTTAAATACATTTATCCATAGAAAATTTCTCTTAATTTAAGCACAATTTTCTATAGAAAATGTTTAAAAAATTTTTTCTTAATTTAAGTTTCTGTAGAAAATTTCTCTTTATTAATACAAAATTCTCTAGAGAAAATATGGAAAATATCTCTCCTTTCAATTCCTTTAAAATACTGCTCTCTTAAATACAATATTTCATATACAGATATCAACCTAACCAAGTATGATGTGTGTTCTTTAAAGTAAAAAAATGAATTAGAAATGAATTGACAAAGAAAATGGAATAAAAAAAAATTGAACACAAGTTGGCGGCAACAGCGAATCAGCAAGACCGTGAAAATATGCAAGATAAAGGAAATATTTTACGGTTCCTTTTTTTTTGCCATTTATCACAAACATTCAAATATATTTTTAGCTTAAGGGCAAAGGCAGCAGTATATTTTTTATACACTTTTCTTTGCTCATAAATATTACAAAGTTTTACTCATTCATATTCGTATGCTAAAACATGACTTTGTGCGGCGCTGCTGCTAAATAATTCAAACAAAATACCGACATTTAAACATTTACATTTTCATATGACTACAAACGCATTAAATTCGATGTTTTTACCCTCTATCGTAACACCACATCATATTAAGCGAAAATACTATAGACACCGATATACAGGCGGCATGAATTCATGTTAGTTTCCCATACATCCGTCTTTGGCATGAATATAACAACAACGTATTGAGAAAAAATGTTTAAACCAAATACCTTTAGGCATTGTGGCACGTTCATATTGTCGAGATGTAGGTATGTGTGTTTATGAAGTCAGTCGTCGTCAGCAGATATGGATATTAAAATCGTAGGTAAAAGTATATAGAGGGAATTATGCACATATAGCAATGTATTCTGCACACTTGTCGATGTTGATCGTTAGCTATGAAATCGTGTGTTTAAAAGTATTTAGATAATCCTGTGTTAAAAAGCATTTAGATAGATTAAACATTTTAAAGTTCCTTAAATATGTATTAGAACAAAACTAATATTTCACTATAAAAACTGGCTAAACTAGAAGAGCTAGGGCCAAAAGAATGAAAATCTGTGATCACTTTTATTTCCTATCAAAATTCGATTTTTGAAAAACATAAAAGTCCATTTCCTGGCTAAACTAGAAGAGCTAGGGCCAAAAGAATGAAAATCTGTAATCACTTTTATTTCTCATCAAAACTCGATTTTTGAGTGAAAACATAAAAGTCCAATTTCTGGCTAAACTAGAAGCCCTAGGGCCAAAAGAATGAAAATCTGTGATCACTTTTATTTCCTACCAAAACTTGACTTTTGAATGAAAACATAAAAGTCCATTTCCTGGCTAAACTAGAAGAGCTAGGGCCAAAAGAATGAAAATCTGTGATCACTTTTATTTCCTACCAAAACTTGACTTTTGAATGAAAACATAAAAGGCTAAACTAGAAGAGCTAGGGCCAAAAGAATGAAAATCTGTGATCACCTTTATTTCTTATCAAAACTCGATTTTTGAGTGAAAACATAAAAGTCCATTTTCCTGCTAAACTATAAGAGCTAGGGCCAAAAGAATGAAAATCTGTGATCACTTTTATTTCCTACCACAACTTGACTAGAAGAGCTATGGCCAAAAGAATGAAAATCTGTGATAACTTTTATTTCTCATCAAAACTCGATTTTTGAGTGAAAACATAAAAGTCCATTTTCTGGCTAAACTAGAAGACCTAGGGCCAAAAGAATGAAAATCTGTGATCACTTTTATTTCCTACCAAAACATGACTTTTGAGTGAAAACATAAAAGTCCATTTTCTGGCTAAACTAGAAGAGCTAGGGCCAAAAGAATGAAAATCTGTGATCACTTTTATTTCTCATCAAAACTCGATTTTTGAGTGAAAACATAAAAGTCCAATTTCTGGCTAAACTAGAAGCCCTAGGGCCAAAAGAATGAAAATCTGTGATCACTTTTATTTCCTACCAAAACTTGACTTTTGAATGAAAACATAAAAGTCCATTTCCTGGCTAAACTAGAAGGGCTAGGGCCAAAAGAATGAAAATCTGTGATCACTTTTATTTCCTATCAAAACTCGATTTTTGAGTGAAAACATAAAAGTCCATTTTCTGGCTAAACTAGAAGAGCTAGGGCCAAAAGAATGAAAATCTGTGATCACTTTTATTTCCTACCACAACTTGACTTTTGAGTGAAAACATAAAAGTCCATTTTCTGGCTAAACTAGAAGAGCTAGGGCCAAAAGAATGAAAATCTGTGATCACTTTTATTTCCTACCACAACTTGACTTTTGAGTGAAAACATAAAAGTCCATTTCCTGGCTAAACTAGAAGAGCTAGGGCCAAAAGAATGAAAATCTGTGATCACTTTTATTTCCTCCTAAAACTCCATTTTTGAGTGAAAACATAAAAATCCATATTCTGGCTAAACTAGAAGAGCTATGGCCAAACGAATGAAAATCTCTGATCACTTTTATTTCCTACCAAAACTTGACTTTTGAATGAAAACATAAAAGTCCATTTTCTGGCTAAACTAGGAGAGCTAGGGCCAAAAGAATGAAAATCTGTGATCACTTTATTTCCTACCAAAACTTGACTTTTGAGTGAAAACATAAAAGTCCATTTTTTGGCTAAACTAGAAGAGCTAGGGCCAAAAGAATGAAAATCTGTGATCACTTTTATTTCCTACCAAAACTTGGTTTTTGAGTGAAAACATAAAAGTCCATTTCCTGGCTAAACTAGAAGAGATAGGGCCAAAAGAATGAAAATCTGTGATCACTTTTATTTCCTACCAAAACTTGACTTTTGAATGAAAACATAAAAGTCCATTTCCTGGCTAAACTATAAGAGCTAGGGCCAAAAGAATGAAAATCTGTGATCACTTTTATTTCCTACCAAAACTCGATTTTTGAGTGAAAACATAAAAATCCATTTTCTGGCTAAACTACAAAAGCTAGGGCCAAAAGAATGAAAATCTGTGATCACTTTTATTTCCTACCAAAACTCGATTTTTGAGTGAAAACATAAAAGTCCATTTTCTGGCTAAACTAGAAGAGCTATGGCCAAAAGAATGAAAATCTGTGATCACTTTTATTTCCTACCAAAACTTGACTTTTGAATGAAAACATAAAAGTCCATTTCCTGGCTAAACTATAAGAGCTAGGGCCAAAAGAATGAAAATCTGTGATCACTTTTATTTCCTACCAAAACTTGACTTTTGAGTGAAAACATAAAAGTCCATTTCCTGGCTAAACTAGAAGAGCTAGGGCCAAAAGAATGAAAATCTGTGATCACTTTTATTTCCTATCAAAACTCGATTTTTGAGTGAAAACATAAAAGTCCATTTTCTGGCTAAACTAGAAGAGCTAGGGCCAAAAGAATGAAAATCTGTGATCACTTTTATTTCCTACTAAAACTCGATTTTTGAGTGAAAACATAAAAGTCCATTTTCTGGCTAAACTAGAAGAGCTAGGGCCAAAAGAATGAAAATCTGTGATCACTTTTATTTCCTACTAAAACTCGATTTTTGAGTGAAAACATAAAAATCCATTTTCTGGCTAAACTAGAAGAGCTAGGGCCAAAAGAATGAAAATCTCTGATCACTTTTATTTCCTACCAAAACTTGACTTTTGAATGAGAACATAAAAGTCCAATTTCTGACTAAACTAGAAGAGCTAGGGCCAAAAGAATGAAAATCTGTGATCACTTTTATTTCCTACCACAACTTGACTTTTGAGTGAAAACATAAAAGTCCATTTCCTGGCTAAACTAGAAGAGCTAGGGCCAAAAGAATGAAAATCTGTGATCACTTTTATTTCCTACTAAAACTCGATTTTTGAGTGACTTGACTTTTGAATGAAAACATAAAAGTCCATTTTCTGGCTAAACTAGAAGAGCTAGGGCCAAAAGAATGAAAATCTGTGATCACTTTTATTTCCCATCAAAACTCCATTTTTGAGTGAAAACATAAAAGTCCATTTTCTGGCTAAACTAGAAGAGCTACGGCCAAAAGAATGAAAATCTGTGATCACTTTTATTTCTCATCAAAACTCGATTTTTGAGTGAAAACATAAAAGTCCATTTTCTGGCTAAACTAGAAGACCTAGGGCCAAAAGAATGAAAATCTGTGATCACTTTTATTTCCTACTAAAACTCGATTTTTGAGTGAAAACATAAAAATCCATTTTCTGGCTAAACTAGAAGAGCTATGGCCAAAAGAATGAAAATCTGTGATCACTTTTATTTCCTACCAAAACTTGGTTTTTGAGTGAAAACATAAAAGTCCATTTTCTGGCTAAACTAGAAGAGCTAGGGCCAAAAGAATGAAAATCTGTGATCACTTTTATTTCCTACCACAACTTGACTTTGAGTGAAAACATAAAAGTCCATTTCCTGGCTAAACTAGAAGAGCTAGGGCCAAAAGAATGAAAATCTGTGATCACTTTTATTTCCTCCTAAAACTCCATTTTTGAGTGAAAACATAAAAATCCATATTTTGGCTAAACTAGAAGAGCTATGGCCAAACGAATGAAAATCTGTGATAACTTTTATTTCCTACCAAAACTTGACTTTTGAATGAAAACATAAAAGTCCATTTTCTGGCTAAACTAGGAGAGCTAGGGCCAAAAGAATGAAAATCTGTGATCACTTTATTTCCTACCAAAACTTGACTTTTGAGTGAAAACATAAAAGTCCATTTTCTGGCTAAACTAGAAGAGCTAGGGCCAAAAGAATGAAAATCTGTGATCACTTTTATTTCCTACCAAAACTTGGTTTTTGAGTGAAAACATAAAAGTCCATTTCCTGGCTAAACTAGAAGAGATAGGGCCGAAAGAATGAAAATCTGTGATCACTTTTATTTCCTACCAAAACTTGACTTTTGAATGAAAACATAAAAGTCCATTTCCTGGCTAAACTATAAGAGCTAGGGCCAAAAGAATGAAAATCTGTGATCACTTTTATTTCCTACCAAAACTCGATTTTTGAGTGAAAACATAAAAATCCATTTTCTGGCTAAACTAGAAGAGCTAGGGCCAAAAGAATGAAAATCTGTGATCACTTTTATTTCCTACCAAAACTCGATTTTTGAGTGAAAACATAAAAGTCCATTTTCTGGCTAAACTAGAAGAGCTAGGGCCAAAAGAATGAAAATTTGTGATCACTTTTATTTCCTACCACAACTTGACTTGTGTGAAAACATAAAAGTCCATTTTCTGGCTAAACTAGAAGAGCTAGGGCCAAAAGAATGCAAATCTGTGATCACTTTTATTTCCCATCAAAACTTAACTTTTGAGTGAAAACATAAAAGTCCATTTTCTGGCTAAACTAGAAGAGCTAGGGCCAAAAGAATGAAAATCTGTGATCACTTTTATTTCCTATCAAAACTCGATTTTTGAGTGAAAACATAAAAGTCCATTTTCTGGCTAAACTAGAAGAGCTAGGGCCAAAAGAATGAAAATCTGTGATCACTTTTATTTCCTACTAAAACTCGATTTTTGAGTGAAAACATAAAAATCCATTTTCTGGCTAAACTAGAAGAGCTATGGCCAAAAGAATGAAAATCTCTGATCACTTTTATTTCCTACCAAAACTTGACTTTTGAATGAGAACATAAAAGTCCATTTTCTGACTAAACTAGAAGAGCTAGGGCCAAAAGAATGAAAATCTGTGATCACTTTTATTTCCTACTAAAACTCGATTTTTGAGTGACTTGACTTTTGAATGAAAACATAAAAGTCCATTTTCTGGCTAAACTAGAAGAGCTAGGGCCAAAAGAATGAAAATCTGTGATCACTTTTATTTCCCATCAAAACTCCATTTTTGAGTGAAAACATAAAAGTCCATTTTCTGGCTAAACTAGAAGAGCTACGGCCAAAAGAATGAAAATCTGTGATCACTTTTATTTCTCATCAAAACTCGATTTTTGAGTGAAAACATAAAAGTCCATTTTCTGGCTAAACTAGAAGACCTAGGGCCAAAAGAATGAAAATCTGTGATCACTTTTATTTCCTACTAAAACTCGATTTTTGAGTGAAAACATAAAAATCCATTTTCTGGCTAAACTAGAAGAGCTATGGCCAAAAGAATGAAAATCTGTGATCACTTTTATTTCCTACCAAAACTTGGTTTTTGAGTGAAAACATAAAAGTCCATTTTCTGGCTAAACTAGAAGAGCTAGGGCCAAAAGAATGAAAATCTGTGATCACTTTTATTTCCTACCACAACTTGACTTTTGAGTGAAAACATAAAAGTCCATTTCCTGGCTAAACTAGAAGAGCTAGGGCCAAAAGAATGAAAATCTGTGATCACTTTTATTTCCTCCTAAAACTCCATTTTTGAGTGAAAACATAAAAATCCATATTCTGGCTAAACTAGAAGAGCTATGGCCAAACGAATGAAAATCTGTGATAACTTTTATTTCCTACCAAAACTTGACTTTTGAATGAAAACATAAAAGTCCATTTTCTGGCTAAACTAGGAGAGCTAGGGCCAAAAGAATGAAAATCTGTGATCACTTTATTTCCTACCAAAACTTGACTTTTGAGTGAAAACATAAAAGTCCATTTTCTGGCTAAACTAGAAGAGCTAGGGCCAAAAGAATGAAAATCTGTGATCACTTTTATTTCCTACCAAAACTTGGTTTTTGAGTGAAAACATAAAAGTCCATTTCCTGGCTAAACTAGAAGAGATAGGGCCGAAAGAATGAAAATCTGTGATCACTTTTATTTCCTACCAAAACTTGACTTTTGAATGAAAACATAAAAGTCCATTTCCTGGCTAAACTATAAGAGCTAGGGCCAAAAGAATGAAAATCTGTGATCACTTTTATTTCCTACCAAAACTCGATTTTTGAGTGAAAACATAAAAGTCCATTTTCTGGCTAAACTAGAAGAGCTAGGGCCAAAAGAATGAAAATTTGTGATCACTTTTATTTCCTACCACAACTTGACTTCTGTGAAAACATAAAAGTCCATTTTCTGGCTAAACTAGAAGAGCTAGGGCCAAAAGAATGCAAATCTGTGATCACTTTTATTTCCCATCAAAACTTAACTTTTGAGTGAAAACATAAAAGTCCATTTTCTGGCTAAACTAGAAGAGCTAGGGCCAAAAGAATGAAAATCTGTGATCACTTTTATTTCCTATCAAAACTCGATTTTTGAGTGAAAACATAAAAGTCCATTTTCTGGCTAAACTAGAAGAGCTAGGGCCAAAAGAATGAAAATCTGTGATCACTTTTATTTCCTACTAAATCTCGATTTTTGAGTGAAAACATAAAAATCCATTTTCTGGCTAAACTAGAAGAGCTATGGCCAAAAGAATGAAAATCTCTGATCACTTTTATTTCCTACCAAAACTTGACTTTTGAATGAGAACATAAAAGTCCATTTTCTGACTAAACTAGAAGAGCTAGGGCCAAAAGAATGAAAATCTGTGATCACTTTTATTTCCTACCACAACTTGACTTTTGAGTGAAAACATAAAAGTCCATTTCCTGGCTAAACTAGAAGAGCTAGGGCCAAAAGAATGAAAATCTGTGATCACTTTTATTTTCTACTAAAACTCGATTTTTGAGTGACTTGACTTTTGAATCAAAACATAAAAGTCCATTTTCTGGCTAAACTAGAAGAGCTAGGGCCAAAAGAATGAAAATCTGTGATCACTTTTATTTCCCATCAAAACTCCATTTTTGAGTGAAAACATAAAAGTCCATTTTCTGGCTAAACTAGAAGAGCTATGGCCAAAAGAATGAAAATCTGTGATCACTTTTATTTCTCATCAAAACTCGATTTTTGAGTGAAAACATAAAAGTCCATTTTCTGGCTAAACTAGAAGACCTAGGGCCAAAAGAATGAAAATCTGTGATCACTTTTATTTCCTACTAAAACTCGATTTTGAGTGAAAACATAAAAATCCATTTCTGGCTAAACTTTGAGTGAAAACATAAAAGTCCATTTCCTGGCTAAACTAGAAGAGCTAGGGCCAAAAGAATGAAAATCTGTGATCACTTTTATTTCTCATCAAAACTCCATTTTTGAGTGAAAACATAAAAGTCCATTTTCTGGCTAAACTAGAAGAGCTATGGCCAAAAGAATGAAAATCTGTGATCACTTTTATTTCCTACCAAAACTTGGTTTTGAGTGAAAACATAAAAGTCCATTTTCTGGCTAAACTAGAAGAGCTAGGGCCAAAAGAATGAAAATCTGTGATCACTTTTATTTCCTACCAAAACTTGACTTTTGCATGAAAACATAAAAGTCCATTTCCTGGCTAAACTTTGAGTGAAAACATAAAAGTCCGTTTTCTGGCTAAACTAGAAGAGCTAGGGCCAAAAGAATGAAAATCTGAGATCACTTTTATTTCCTACCAAAACTTGACTTTTGAATGAAAACATAAAAGTCCATTTCCTGGCCAAAGAATGAAAATCTGTGATCACTTTTGTTTCCTACCAAAACTCGATTTTGAGTGAAAACATAAAGATCAATTTTCTGGCTAAACTACACAAGCTAGGGCCAAAAGAATGAAAATCTGTGATCACTTTTATTTCCTACCAAAACTTGGTTTTTGAGTGAAAACATAAAAGTCCATTTTCTGGCTAAACTAGAAGAGCTAGGGCCAAAAGAATGAAAATCTGTGATCACTTTTATTTCCTACCAAAACTCGATTTTTGAGTGAAAACATAAAGATCAATTTTCTAGAAGAGCTAGGGCCAAAAGAATGAAAATCTGTGATCACTTTTATGTCCTACCAAAACTTGGTTTTTGAGTGAAAACATAAAAGTCCATTTTCTGGCTAAACTAGAAGAGCTAGGGCCAAAAGAATGAAAATCTGTGATCACTTTTATTTCCTACCAAAACTCGATTTTTGAGTGAAAACATAAAAGTCCATTTTCTGGCTAAACTAGAAGAGCTAGGGCCAAAAGAATGAAAATCTGTGATCACTTTTATTTTTCTACCACAACTTGACTTTTGAGTGAAAACATAAAAGTCCATTTCCTGGCTAAACTAGAAGAGCTAGGGCCAAAAGAATGGAAATCTGTGATCACTTTTATTTCCTACTAAAACTCGATTTTTGAGTGAAAACATAAAAATCCATTTTCTGGCTAAACTAGAAGAGCTATTGCCAAAAGAATGAAAATCTGTGATCACTTTTATTTCCTACCACAACTTGACTTTTGAGTGAAAACATAAAAGTCCATTTTCTGGCTAAACTAGAAGAGCTAGGGCCAAAAGAATGAAAACCTGTGATCACTTATATTGCCTACCAAAACTTGACTTTTGAGTGAAAACATAAAAGTCCATTTTCTGGCTAAACTAGAAGAGCTAGGGCCAAAAGAATGAAAATCTGTGATCACTTTTATTTCCTACCACAACTTGACTTTTGAGTGAAAACATAAAAGTCTATTTCCTGGCTAAACTAGAAGAGCTAGGGCCAAAAGAATAAAAATCTGTGATCACTTTTATTTCCTACCACAACTTGACTTTTGAGTGAAAACATAAAAGTCCATTTTCTGGCTAAACTATAAGAGCTAGGGCCAAAAGAATGAAAATCTGTGATCACTTTTATTTCCTACTAAAAACTCGATTTTTGAGTGAAAACATAGAAATCCATTTCTGGCTAAGCTAGAAGAGCTATGGCCAAAAGAATGAAAATCTGTGATCACTTTTATTTCCTACCAAAACTTCACTTTTGAATGAAAACATAAAAGTCCATTTTCTGGCTAAACTAGAAGAGCTAGGGCCAAAAGAATGAAAATCTGTGATCACTTTTATTTCCTACCAAAACTTGACTTTTGAGTGAAAACATAAAAGTCCATTTTCTGGCTAAACTAGAAGAGCTATGGCCAAAAGAATGAAAATCTGTGATCACTTTTATTTCCTATCAAAACTCGATTTTTGAGTGAAAACATAAAAATCCATTTTCTGGCTAAACTACAAAAGCTAGGACCAAAACTCGATTTTTGAGTGAAAACATAAAAGTCCATTTGCTGGCTAAACTAGAAGAGCTAGTGCCAAAAGAATGAAAATCTGTGATCACTTTTATTTCCTACTAAAACTCGATTTTTGAGTGAAAGCATAAAAATCCATTTTCTGGCTAAACTAGAAGAGCTATGGCCAAAAGAATGAAAATCTGTGATCACTTTTATTTCCTACCAAAACTTGGTTTTTGAGTGAAAACATAAAAGTCCATTTTCTGGCTAAACTAGAAGAGCTAGGGCCAAAAGAATGAAAATCTGTGATCACTTTTATTTCTCATCAAAACTCCATTTTTGAGTGAAAACATAAAAGTCCATTTTCTGGCTAAACTAGAAGAATTATGGCCAAAGAATGAAAATCTGTGATCACTTTATTTCCTACCAAAACTCGATTTCTAAGTGAAAACATAAAAGTCTATTTCCTGGCTAAACTAGAAGAGATAGGGCCAAAGAATGAAAATCTGTGATCACTTTTATTTCCTACCAAAACTTGGTTTTTGAGTGAAAACATAAAAGTCCATTTTCTGGCTAAACTAGAAGAACTAGGGCCAAAAGAATGAAAATCTGTGATCACTTTTATTTCCTTCCAAAACTAAACTAGAAGAGCTAGGGCCAAAAGAATGAAAATCTGTGATCACTTTTATTTCCTACCAAAACTTGGTTTTTGAGTGAAAACATAAAAGTCCATTTTCTGGCTAAACTAGAAGAGCTATGGCCAAAAGAATGAAAATCTGTGATCACTTTTATTTCCTACCAAAACTTGACTTTTGAATGAAAACATAAAAGTCCATTTCCTGGCTAAACTATAAGAGCTAGGGCCAAAAGAATGAAAATCTGTGATCACTTTTATTTCCTACCAAAACTCGATTTTTGAGTGAAAACATAAAAGTCCATTTTCTGGCTAAACTAGAAGAGATGGGGCCAAAAGAATGAAAATCTGTGATAACTTTTATTTCCTTCCAAAACTAAACTAGAAGAGCTATGGCCAAAAGAATGAAAATCTGTGATCACTTTTATTTCCTACCAAAACTTGGTTTTTGAGTGAAAACATAAAAGTCCATTTTCTGGCTAAACTAGAAGAGATGGGGCCAAAAGAATGAAAATCTGTGATCACTTTTATTTCCTACAAAAACTTGACTTTGAGTGAAAACATAAAAGTCCATTTTCTGGCTAAACTAGAAGAGCTAGGGCCAAAAGAATGAAAATCTGTGATCACTTTTACTTCCTACCAAAACTTGACTTTTGAATGAAAACATAAAAGTCTATTTCCTGGCTAAACTAGAAGAGATAGGGCCAAAAGAATGAAAATCTGTGATCACTTTTATTTCCTACTAAAACTTGACTTTTGAATGAAAACATAAAAGTCCATTTCCTGGCTAAACTATAAGAGCTAGGGCCAAAAGAATGAAAATCTGTGATCACTTTTATTTCCTACCAAAACTCGATTTTTGATTGAAAACATAAAAGTCCATTTTCTGGCTAAACTAGAAGAGATAGGGCCAAAAGAATGAAATCTGTGATCACTTTTATTTCCTACAAAAACTTGACTTTTGAGTGAAAACGTAAAAGTTCATTTCCTGGCTAAACTAGAAGATCTAGGGCCAAAAGAATGAAAATCTGTGATCACTTTTATTTCCTGCCAAAACTCGATTTTTGATTGAAAACATAAAAGACCATTTTCTGGCTAAACTAGAAGAGCTAGGGGCCAAAAGAATGAAAATCTGTGATCACTTTTATTTCCTACCACAACTTGACTTGAGTGAAAACATAAAAGTCCATTTTCTGGCTAAACTAGAAGAGCTAGGGCCAGAAGAATGAAAATCTGTGATCACTTTTATTTCCTACTAAAACTCGATTTTTGAGTGAAAACATAAAAATCCATTTTCTGGCAAAACTAGAAGAGCTATGGCCAAAAGAAGGAAAATCTGTGATCACTTTTATTTCCCATAAAAACTCCATTTTTGAGTGAAAACATAAAAGTCCATTTTCTGGCTAAACTAGAAGAGCCAGGGCCAAAAGAATGAAAATCTGTTATCACTTTTATTTCCTACCAAACTTGACTTAAAAGTCCATTTTCTGGCTAAATTAGAAGAGCTAGGGCCAAAAGAATGAAAATCTGTGATCACTTTTATTTCCTACCAAAACTTGGTTTTTGAGTGAAAACATAAAAGTCCCTTTTTCTGGCTAAACTAGAAGAGCTAGGGCCAAAAGAATGAAAATCTGTGATCACTTTTATTTCCCATCAAAGCTCCATTTTTGAGTGAAAACATAAAAGTCCATTTTCTGGCTAAACTAGAAGAGCTAGGGCCAAAAGAATGAAAATTTGTGATCACTTTTATTTCCTACCACAACTTGACTTGTGTGAAAATATAAAAGTCCATTTTCTGGCTAAACTAGAAGAGCTAGGGCCAAAAGAATGAAAATCTGTGATCACTTTTATTTCCCATCAAAACTTGACTTTTGAGTGAAAACATAAAAGTCCATTTTCTGGCTAAACTAGAAGAGCTAGAGCCAAAAGAATGAAAATCTGTGATCACTTTTATTTCCCATGAAAACTCCATTTTTGAGTGAAAACATAAAGGCCCATTTTCTGTGATCACTTTTATTTCCTACCACAACTTGACTTGTGTGAAAACATAAAAGTCCATTTTCTGGCTAAACTAGAAGAGCTAGGGCCAAAAGAATGAAAATTTGTGATCACTTTTATTTCCTACCACAACTTGACTTGTGTGAAAATATAAAAGTCCATTTTCTGGCTAAACTAGAAGAGCTAGGGCCAAAAGAATGAAAATCTGTGGATCACTTTTATTTCCCATCAAAACTTGACTTTTGAGTGAAAACATAAAAGTCCATTTTCTGGCTAAACTAGAAGAGCTAGGGCCAAAAGAATGAAAATCTGTGATCACTTTTATTTCCTGAAAGCATGAAAGACCATTTTCTGACTAAACTAGAAGAGGGTAGGGGCCAAAAGGATGAATCCGGTTATCACTTTTATTTTAGTTAGTTAGTTAGTTAGTTAGTTAGTTAGTTAGTTAGTTAGTTAGTTGTTAGTTAGTTAGTTAGTTAGTTAGTTAGTTAGTTAGTTAGTTAGTTAGTTAGTAGTTCGTTAGTTAGTTAGTTAGTTAGTTAGTTAGTTAGTTAGTTAGTTAGTTAGTTAGTTCGTAGTTAGTTAGTTAGTTAGTTCGTTAGTTAGTTAGTTCGTTAGTTAGTTCGTTAGTTAGTTAGTTAGTTAGTTAGTTCGTTAGTTAGTTTAGTTAGTTAGTTTCGTTAGTTCGTTCGTTAGTTCGTCGTTGTTAGTTAGGTTCGTTCGTTAGTTCGTTCGTTCGTTCGTTTGTTAGTTCGTTCGTTCGTTCGTTGTTCGTTCGTTCGTTTCGTTCGTTCGTTTTTCGTTCGTTCGTTCGTTCGTTCGTTCGTTTTCGTTCGTTCGTCGTTGTTCGTTCGTTCGTTCGTTAGTTCGTTCGTTCGTTTTTCGTTCGTTCGTTCGTTCTTTTCGTTCTTCGTTCGTTCGTTCGTTCGTTCGTTGTTAGTTCGTTCGTTTCGTTCGTTCGTTCGTTCGTTCGTTCGTTCGTTCGTTCGTTCGTTTTAGTTCGTTCGTTCCCCCCTCCTTAAGTTCCCCCTTTTTCCCATTCCCGGAACTGCCACTCCAACTACATATACATATATGTATGTTCATATGTGTGTTGCAGATTTCGTTTATATATTTAGATTTTCATACATACTGATATGTGTCACACTTGCCACCAAGAGTGTATTACTATATTTTATGATGTGCGGCATATAAATGAAATTAAAAATAAATAATAAAACATTTAATGTACTCACGTACTGAATTGTTAAACGAACTAAATTTATAAAATATAAAATATTTTTATTATTTACACAACCACAAGGTCTAAAAATACTTTTTATGTTCAACTAAATATTGTTTTGAAAAAAAAAAAAAATCATGTATTAAGTTTGTTTGCAACACCAAAATATCTAAATAATCAGCAACTTAAACGGAAAGGAAATATTACAAATGGAGGTTGGGTTAAAGGCCCAGAGATAGCAAAATTAAAAATATATAGTGTTTTTTTAAATGAATTGTTGTTGTTTTTAATATGACGCAGTGATGGGCAAAATATATAAAGCAATATAAAACGTCGATATTTATTTTTAAAGTATTTTATAGACATAACACAACGGAATATACATAACTTCAATAACTTTTATAATAATTTTCTTTACTTAAGCCCTCATTTATAGTATTTGAATGGTTTCCCCTGATTGCTAGTTACATATTTCATTTAATGTGAGTGTGTGTGAATGTCGGTGATTGGTAAACGCGCGCGTAACTTGCCAAATCAACATGACTCCTTTATGTTTAAAAAAAGTATTTAGTTAACGGAAATGGGTATGCCAGACTTTAGCAGGCCAAATCAGGCAAGCAGTATGTATGAGGCGAGGCCAAGTCAAACTGTGAGGCATGTCTGATGGTGAGAGCAAATGTTTGTGCACTTATACCGTTGATGTTTCTGATAGTGAACCAGGTGTGGAAAATTTAGTTTTTTTTTTTCAAATAGTATTAAGTTTTTCTCAAAAATAAACTAGTAAATATTCTGTTAACAAGTTTAATAACTATTGTCTAGATTTTCCTGTTGAATGATCTATAAACCACTGAATTGACTAGTCTACTGACTAGCTCTTGACTTGTCTATTGGCAAGTCCATGAGGTAGTCTTTTGACTGGTCTCAGGACTTGACTATTGACTGGTATAATGGACTAGTCTATTGACTAGCCTATATACCAGATTATTGATCAGTTTGTTCTAGTTCAGTTTTAGTTCAATTCTAGTTGAGTTCAGTTCTAGTTCAGTCCTCGTTCAGTTCTAGTTCAGTTCTAGTTCAGTTCTAGTTCAGTTATACTTCAGTTATAGTTCAGTTATAGTTCAGTTATAGTTCAGTTATAGTTCAGTTTTAGTTCAGTTCTAGTTCAGTTCTAGTTCATTTCTAGTTCAGTTCTAGTTCAGTTCTAGTTCAGTTCTAGTTCAGTTCTAGTGCAGTTCTAGTTTAGTTCTCGTTCAGTTCTAGTTCAGTTCTAGTTCAGTTCTAGTTCAGTTCTAGTTCAGTTCTAGTTCAGTTCTAGTTCAGTTCTAGTTCAGTTCTAGTTCAGTTCTAGTTCAGTTCTAGTTCAGTTCTAGTTCAGTTCTAGTTCAGTTCTAGTTCAGTTCTAGTTCAGTTCTAGTTCAGTTCTAGTTCAGTTCTAGTTCAGTTCTAGTTCAGTTCTAGTTCAGTTCTAGTTCAGTTCTAGTTCAGTTCTAGTTCAGTTCTAGTTCAGTTCTAGTTCAGTTCTAGTTCAGTTCTAGTTTCAGTTCTAGTTCAGTTCTAGTTCAGTTCTAGTTCAGTTCTAGTTCAGTTCTAGTTCAGTTCTAGTTCAGTTCTAGTTCAGTTCTAGTTCAGTTCTAGTTCAGTTCTAGTTCAGTTCTAGTTCAGTTCTAGTTCAGTTCTAGTTCAGTTCTAGTTCAGTTCTAGTTCAGTTCTAGTTCAGTTCTAGTTCAGTTCTAGTTCAGTTCTAGTTCAGTTCTAGTTTAGTTCTAGTTCAGTTCTAGTTCAGTTCTAGTTCTAGTGCTAGTTCAGTTCTAGTTCAGTTTCTAGTTAAGTTCTAATTCAGTTCTAGTTCAGTTCTAGGTTCAGTTCTAGTTCAGTTCTAGTTCAGTTTCTAGATCAGTTCTAGTTCAGTTCTAGTTCAGTTCTAGTTCAGTTCTAGTTCAGTTCTAGATCAGTTCTAGTTCAGTTCTAGTTCAGTTCTAATGGACTAGTCTATAGAGTAGTTTATTGACTTGTCTATTGACCAGTCCTATGGACTAGTCTACTGACTCGTATATTGGCTAGCCTATGGACTATATCGACCCCCACTATGGTCTAAACTATTAAGTAGTATATTGACTACTCTATTGACTGTTCTATGGGCTAGTGTATTAACTGGTCTGTGATTAGTCCAGGTACTTTTCTATTGACTTCTATATGGACGAGTCTATTCACTAGTCTCTTGATTACTCTATGGAATATTCTATAGACTAGTGGACTATTCGCAAGTCTATTGAACTAGACAATAGACTTATGTACTATCTAGTCTGTGGACTATTCCTTTGATCAGTCTCGAACAAGTTTATTGACAGATCAGTACATTATTCTATTGACTGACCTATTCACACGTCTTGTAATTATTCTATTCACTAGTCTATTGATGATTTTATAGACTATTCTATGGACTATTTTATTGGCTAGTCGACTTACCGGTCTATTGGTTGTAGTTTTGATTGTCTATGAACTAGTCTAATATAATGACAAGTCTATGGACCGATTTGCATTAATTTGTAATACAAAGAAGTACATAATATGTCGTTGGTGATCGTAATTTCCAAAAGGAACTATAGAAGGTAAAATAGTACAAAATTTTCCATCCCTGTAGCGAAAGTTTAAGCAGACCTTGAAAGAATGTTATTTTAGACAAAGTAAAACTTTATTAATTTAGAATAACTATAGTTTCGTTATCATAAAATCTAGACAACTAAGTTTTTAGGTAAATTGTGATCAATATCGAATGTAAAATTCTTTTAAACCCCTGAGAAATTGGCTAGTATTTTATATGCCTCAAATTCGAGTGTTAACCAAACCTAATGTTCATTCAGTTTAACTTAATGGTATGAAAACACTCCAAATTGTAGACAAAATGTTTGCAAACTCGTACAAACTCCGTTGCATACATTTTTTTGTATAAACCACAAGAGGATATTATTAACGAGAAAAAAGTTAAAATTTATATGGATTTTTTTTCGGTTGCCACACCACAAAATCCAACTCATTGCAATACCAACCATACTTTCAGTTATTTGCAACATTCATTCATTTACTATATCATGGCCATCTCTTTTCGTATGTTTTTATTCGGCATTTCTTAATTCCCATTCGGTAACGAAAAAAGTGTAATTTACATACAGTGTTTCTGTTTTTTGTCTGTTATAAACGGCCTTCATGACCATTCGCGTGGGATTTATTTTACATTTTTTTCGCCATCGCTTTCGTTTTGATGAAGGAAAATATTAAAAAATTTTGCCATTTTAGCAGTTTTTCTTTAGAGTTTTTATATTATAATTTTTGGTATTATAAGCTGAGTTTGAATGTTCATTTATTAAGGAGTTAGTAGTGGTTTTTAGTTGGTGAGGAGTAGGGTAAGACCAACTCTTTTTATTCCCCGTAATTATGCGAGATTTCTTTGCTGAAAGTAATGATAAATAATGGCTGTTGTTGTCCAAGAGTTAAAGGGAATTAAGAATCCAATTTCCACTTACACTGGCTCCCTCATTTAGCTAATTAGTTACTTTTTTTGATTCTAAATACTATCACTTCCATTTCATCATATTTACTATTTTTGCCTGAATCACTTCCTTTCATCTTAAAAAACAATGACTTTCAAAATAAATGCTCACAATAAACATTTTATAGATTTATTTAGAATTTCTTTATATCATTACGATGACTATACAACCAACAATGTATGAAAAAATATAACATCATCTTTGCATGTTCTTTATATTTTATTTTTAATATTTTTTTGTAATTGTTGTTATTTTAATATACACATGTTTATTGTAGCATGATGATTTAAAATTTGTTATTCTAGTTAGTTTCTCTGTTGTTGCTTTATATCCGTTTGCTGTCTAAAGGCATTTAATGTTTAACTCTTTCATAAACATTTTAATGTTTTTCGACATTTAACATTACACTGGCAAGAGAATGTTTTTCGGTTGGAAGCAGGCATAGAAAACTCAGTAATTTAGAACTTTTTTCCGGACTTTATGATATCGAAGAATACCACGTTACCTCCACAAAATTTTCGGTACATCTTCTAACTTGCAAACTTTTGATAAGTAGTCTACATAGTAGTCTATAGTCTAGTCTATAGTCTAGTCTATAGTCTAGTCTATAGTCTAGTCTATAGTCTAGTCTATAGTCTAGTCTATAGTCTAGTCTATAGTCTAGTCTATAGTCTAGTCTATAGTCTAGTCTATAGTCTAGTCTATAGTCTAGTCTATAGTCTAGTCTATAGTCTAGTCTATAGTCTAGTCTATAGTCTAGTCTATAGTCTAGTCTATAGTCTAGTCTATAGTCTAGTCTATAGTCTAGTCTATAGTCTAGTCTATAGTCTAGTCTATAGTCTAGTCTATAGTCTAGTCTATAGTCTAGTCTATAGTCTAGTCTATAGTCTAGTCTATAGTCTAGTCTATAGTCTAGTCTATAGTCTAGTCTATAGTCTAGTCTATAGTCTAGTCTATAGTCTAGTCTATAGTCTAGTCTATAGTCTAGTCTATAGTCTAGTCTATAGTCTAGTCTATAGTCTAGTCTATAGTCTCTATAGTCTAGTCTATAGTTTAGTCTATAGTCTAGTCTATAGTTTAGTCTAGTCTATCTATAGTCTAGTCTATAGTCTAGTCTATAGTCTAGTCTATAGTCTAGTCTATAGTCTAGTCTATAGTCTAGTCTATAGTCTAGTCTAGTCTATATTCTTCTATAGTCTAGTCTATAGCCTGTAGTATTGTCTATAGTCTAGCCTATATTGTCTTCACTTTTTAGGAAGTATATTTTTATATATTCTCTGGTATATTACCATGTAACTAGTGTGGCACACAGTTTGGCTCAATTAAAATAAATATTCTTCTAATAAATAATTATTTTCTTTATTTATTCATAAATAATATAACCTTTTGTTATTTTTATAACACTTTAAAAAAGATTATTTTGCAAATTGTTTATTTTATACCATTTCAAGAGAAAAACCATAAAAAAGTCATATTGTATTTATTGCTGTTGGTATTCAGAAACGAATGGAATGTTTTAATTATTTAAAAATTTATTAAATACGATTTTTCTTCACCCACTCTTTATGTGGTGGGAAGTATTTTAAAACAATTTTTTTTTGTACGTTTTGTCAATGAAAATAAATAATTAATTTTTATAAATAAACTAATAAAATATATTTATTTATTTGTTTATTAAAAAAAACGCCTACATTTAGATAAATTTGTAAATATAAATGAAATAGATGTGTTAAAATATAATAGATTGTAATTTAATAAATCGATTTATAATAGGATTTTAAAACGGCATTGGGAAAGAAATATTATTGGAAAAAATATTTTTATATATTAAATTTATTTTAAGGCCATTCAGTTATGAGGTATTTAAACTAAAAGTGTTTGATATTTGTTTTACAAAATGATGAAACCAAAAGTAACACTTTTTCAATTGACATTATTATTTTCTGTTTTTCGAATATTAGTTTGGGAAATTTTTGCCCATAAAATCCACATTTCGACCAGAAATTATGCAAAACTTCAGTTCTAGTTCACATCTAGTTCAGTTTAGTTATGGTTCAGTTCTAGTTTAGTTTAGTTATGGTTCAGTTCAGTTCTAGTTCAGTTCTAGTTCAGTTCTAGTTCAGTTCTAGTTCAGTTCTAGTTCAGTTCTGGTTCAGTTCTAGTTCAGTTCTAGTTCAGTTCTAGTTCAGTTCTAGTTCAGTTCTAGTTCAGTTCTAGTTCAGTTCTAGTTCAGTTCTAGTTCAGTTCTAGTTCAGTTCTAGTTCAGTTCTAGTTCAGTTCTAGTTCAGTTCTAGTTCAGTTCTAGTTCAGTTCTAGTTCAGTTCTAGTTCAGTTCTAGTTCAGTTCTAGTTCAGTTCTAGTTCAGTTCTAGTTCAGTTCTAGTTCAGTTTCTAGTTCAGTTCTAGTTCAGTTCTAGTTCAGTTCTAGTTCAGTTCTAGTTCAGTTCTAGTTCAGTTCTAGTTCAGTTCTAGTTCAGTTCTAGTTCAGTTCTAGTTCAGTTCTAGTTCAGTTCTAGTTCAGTTCTAGTTCGGTTCTAGTTCTACTGCAGTTCTAGTTCTACTGCAGTTCTAGTTTAGTCAATTTCTTTCGCCCATGTTAATAGTTAACAGTTGAATTGGTTTCATTCAAATATTGAAATCATTAAATTCACATCTCCGCGCTGTAACGTTTGTATACCATGAATTTAGAAATTCTCCAAACTTAATATGATTACAGATACATGTGCGTATGATTATCATTCAAATAATAAAACAGTCATTTATCCGAGGGCTTTAAATAGGAACCCAAATCAAGTCAATAAGATGATTATCTAATTAAGATCTATAACAAATTAATTACAATCATATTAACTAGAAATGCATAGAAAAGCTTTTCAAATATAAGAACTCTTCCCTCGTACAAAGCTCATCGAACAAGAAATAAAACCTTTTTTCTAATCTACTTAAAAGTAAGATGATTTACAAATAATTATCGACTCTTATACAATTTAATTTCTGAAATACCATTTCTACAACAACACAAACAAAGTTCATCACATATCCCCCACCGAAACCATGGAAACCAACGTCAGACATTGCGCGACAATGATGTTTTTTCTTAATTTTATTTTTTTCACAAACGACTCTGCAGTATGTACTTAAATAATCTTATAAAAAACAATTGCACAGATTAAATAAGACAAGAACAATACGCTCGTTTTACGTTATGTTTGAAAATAATTTTTAAACAGAACGACAAAAAAAAAAATGTTTTAAAAAACAACATGATGAACTGAAAATAATAAAAATTAAAGCAAATGAAGGACAACATACGGTTCTGAAAAAAAGAACTCAAATGCACGAGTAATTTGTTTGTAAGACGTAAAAACGTCTACATAAAATACGTAATTGCTTTAAATAAAAAAAAAACATAATAAAATAACAACAAATGTGAATTAATGATAATAAAACAAAATAGCAATGGCAACAACAACACCAATTAAGTAGTCAAAAACATTTGCTACGCACTAGAAGGAGATTATAATGATGACGTAGGATATAATGAGAACAATGTCGACGACAGAAACTACGTCTATTGTTAACAGATTTTCAAGATACAAATGAGAACAGCCATCAGCAGAAGTAAAATGGAAACATGTGTAAGTTATAGGGTGAGAAAGACGTATTCTTACACAGTGTGTATAAAGTTAATGCAATAGTGTCATGCCAACTCAAAATTTTTAGTTCTAATTCAGTTCTATTCCTGATCTAGTTAAATTTTCGATCTAGTTCAGTTCTAGTTCAGTTCTAGTTCAGTTCTAGTTCAGTTCTAGTTCAGTTCTAGTTCAGTTCTAGTTCAGTTCTAGTTCAGTTCTAGTTCAGTTCTAGTTCAGTTCTAGTTCAGTTCTAGTTCAGTTCTAGTTCAGTTCTAGTTCAGTTCTAGTTCAGTTCTAGTTCAGTTCTGTTCAGTTCTAGTTCAGTTCTAGTTCAGTTCTAGTTCAGTTCTAGTTCAGTTCTAGTTCAGTTCTAGTTCAGTTCTAGTTCAGTTTCTAGTTCAGTTCTAGTTCAGTTCTAGTTCAGTTCTAGTTCAGTTCTAGTTCAGTTCTAGTTCAGTTCTAGTTCAGTTCTAGTTCAGTTCTAGTTCATTTCTAGTTCAGTTCTAGTTCAGTTCTAGTTCAGTTCTAGTTCATTTCTAGTTCAGTTCTAGTACAGTTCTAGTTCAGTTCTAGTTCAGTTCTAGTTCAGTTCTAGTTCAGTTCTAGTTCAGTTCTAGTTCAGTTCTAGTTCAGTTCTAGTTCATTTCTAGTTCAGTTCTAGTTCAGTTCTAGTTCAGTTCTAGTTCAGTTCTAGTTCAGTTCTAGTTCAGTTCTAGTTCAGTTCTAGTTCAGTTCTAGTTCAGTTCTAGTTCAGTTTAGTTCAGTTCTAGTTCAGTTCTAGTTCAGTTCTAGTTCAGTTCTAGTTCAGTTCTAGTTCAGTTCTAGTTCAGTTCTAGTTCAGTTCTAGTTCAGTTCTAGTTCAGTTCTAGTTCAGTTCTAGTTCAGTTCTAGTTCAGTTCTAGTTCAGTTCTAGTTCAGTTCTAGTTCAGTTCTAGTTCAGTTCTAGTTCAGTTCTAGTTCAGTTCTGTTCAGTTCTAGTTCAGTTCTAGTTCAGTTCTAGTTCAGTTCTAGTTCAGTTCTAGTTCAGTTCTAGTTCAGTTCTAGTTCAGTTCTAGTTCAGTTCTAGTTCAGTTCTAGTTCAGTTCTAGTTCAGTTCTAGTTCAGTTCTAGTTCAGTTCTAGTTCAGTTCTAGTTCAGTTCTAGTTCAGTTCTAGTTCAGTTCTAGTTCAGTTCTAGTTCAGTTCTAGTTCAGTTCTAGTTCAGTTCTAGTTCAGTTCTAGTTCAGTTCTTGTTCAGTTCTAGTTCATTTCTAGTTCAGTTCTAGTTCAGTTCTAGTTCAGTTCTAGTTCATTTCTAGTTCAGTTCTAGTACAGTTCTAGTTCAGTTCTAGTTCAGTTCTAGTTCAGTTCTAGTTCATTTCTAGTTCAGTTCTAGTTCAGTTCTAGTTCAGTTCTAGTACAGTTCTAGTTCAGTTCTAGTTCAGTTCTAGTTCAGTTCTAGTTCAGTTCTAGTTCAGTTCTAGTTCATTCTAGTTCAGTTCTAGTTCAGTTCTAGTTCAGTTCTAGTTCAGTTCTAGTTCAGTTCTAGTTCAGTTCTAGTTCAGTTCTAGTTCAGTTCTAGTTCAGTTCTAGTTCAGTTCTAGTTCAGTTCTAGTTCAGTTCTAGTTCAGTTCTAGTTCAGTTCTAGTTCAGTTCTAGTTCAGTTCTAGTTCAGTTCTAGTTCAGTTCTAGTTCAGTTCTAGTTCAGTTCTAGTTCAGTTCTAGTTCAGTTCTAGTTCAGTTCTAGTTCAGTTCTAGTTCAGTTCTAGTTCAGTTCTAGTTCAGTTCTAGTTCAGTTCTAGTTCAGTTCTAGTTCAGTTCTAGTTCAGTTCTAGTTCAGTTCTAGTTCAGTTCTAGTTCAGTTCTAGTTCAGTTCTAGTTCAGTTCTAGTTCAGTTCAGTTCTAGTTCAGTTCAGTTCTAGTTCAGTTCTAGTTCAGTTCTAGTTCAGTTCTAGTTCAGTTCTAGTTCAGTTCTAGTTCAGTTCTAGTTCAGTTCTAGTTCAGTTCTAGTTCAGTTCTAGTTCAGTTCTAGTTCAGTTCTAGTTCAGTTCTAGTTCAGTTCTAGTTCAGTTCTAGTTCAGTTCAAGTTCAGTTCTAGTTCAGTTCTAGTTCAGTTCTAGTTCAGTTCTAGTTCAGTTCTAGTTCAGTTCTAGTTCAGTTCTAGTTCAGTTCTAGTTCAGTTCTAGTTCAGTTCTAGTTCAGTTCTAGTTCAGTTCTAGTTCAGTTCTAGTTCAGTTCTAGTTCAGTTCTAGGTCAGTTCTAGTTCAGTTCTAGTTCAGTTCTAGTTCTAGTTCAGTTCTAGTTCAGTTCTAGTTCTAGTTCAGTTCTAGTTCAGTTCTAGTTCAGTTCTAGTTCAGTTCTAGTTCAGTTCTAGTTCAGTTCTAGTTCAGTTCTAGTTCAGTTCTAGTTCAGTTCTAGTTCAGTTCTAGTTCAGTTCTAGTTCAGTTCTAGTTCAGTTCTAGTTCAGTTCTAGTTCAGTTCTAGTTCAGTTCTAGTTCAGTTCTAGTTCAGTTCTAGTTCAGTTCTAGTTCAGTTCTAGTTCAGTTCTAGTTCAGTTCTAGTTCAGTTCTAGTTCAGTTCTAGTTCAGTTCTAGTTCAGTTCTAGTTCAGTTCTAGTTCAGTTCTAGTTCAGTTCTAGTTCAGTTCTAGTTCAGTTCTAGTTCAGTTCTAGTTCAGTTCTAGTTCAGTTCTAGTTCAGTTCTAGTTCAGTTCTAGTTCAGTTCTAGTTCAGTTCTAGTTCAGTTCTAGTTCAGTTCTAGTTCAGTTCTAGTTCAGTTCTAGTTCAGTTCTAGTTCAGTTCTAGTTCAGTTCTAGTTCAGTTCTAGTTCAGTTCTAGTTCAGTTCTAGTTCAGTTATGGTTCAGTTCTAGTTCAGTTCTAGTTCAGTTCTAGTTTAGTTCTAGTTCAGTTCTAGTTCAGTTCTAGTTCAGTTCTAGTTCATTTCTAGTTCAGTTCTAGTTCAGTTCTAGTTCAGTTCTAGTTCAGTTCCAGTTAAGTTCTAGTTCAGTTCCAGTTCAGTTCCAGTTAAGTTCTAGTTCAGTTCTAGTTCAGTTCTAGTTCAGTTCTAGTTCAGTTCTAGTTCAGTTCTAGTTCAGTTCTAGTTCAGTTCTAGTTCAGTTCTAGTTCAGTTCTAGTTCAGTTCTAGTTCAGATCTAGTTCAGATCTAGTTCAGTTCTAGTTCAGTCAGTTCTAGTCCAGTTCTAGTTCAGTTCTAGTTCAGTTCTAGTTCAGATCTAGTTCAGTTCTAGTTCAGTTCTAGTTCAGTTCTAGTTCAGTTCTAGTTCAGTTCTAGTTCAGTTCTAGTTCAGTTCTAGTTCAGTTCTAGTTCAGTTCTAGTTCAGTTCTAGTTCAGTTCTAGTTCAGTTCTAGTTCAGTTCTAGTTCAGTTCTAGTTCAGTTCTAGTTCAGTTCTAGTTCAGTTCTAGTTCAGTTCTAGTTCAGTTCTAGTTCAGTTCTAGTTCAGTTCTAGTTCAGTTCTAGTTCAGTTCTAGTTCAGTTCTAGTTCAGTTCAAGTTCTGTTCTAGTTCAGTTCTAGCTTAGGTTCTAGTTCAGTTATAAATCAGTTCTTGCACAGTTCTAGTTCAGTTCTAGTTGAGTTCTAATTCAGTTCTAGTCTACCGTTTCCGACTTTCTTAAAATTTTGTTGAACTGTGTAATATTTGGTTGCGGCTAGAAGCTGCACACTTCACAAAGCATGAAGCTATCGATCTTTTGAAGTGAATGAAGATATAATTCTTTTATACATATACTTATATATTTTGCGTGACGAACATGGTTAAAATCAGTGATGATAAGGTAATTAAAAAAAATCCAATTAAAATCACTGAATGTTTTAAATTTTGTTTGAATTCTTCTCAGACACCCTACTAATAAGTTTCGCTAAAAAACTATATTTTAAAGATAGACCTATTCAACGAATAAACTAACATATAAGTACTTGTTTTAAAGGATGACAAAGCAAACAAACTAACTAAATAACAGACAGACATACGGACGTAGAGACCCAGCAGTAACAAGAAAATTGTAACAACTAGTCTGACTGACTAGCAGTCATTACGGACCCGGCATGTGTAACGAATTGCGCACTAGGGACAGATGCTTTTACTTTTCTTTATACAAACTATGCTCATACGTATTTGTTGGCACAAAAAAAGAAACATAGAGGAACAGCAATAACAACTGAACTAAATTGTAAGAAAAACATTTTTAATGGATTTGTTTGCATGAATTGTGTGCGTCATGCAATGCAAACAACACACAAAAATTGCCACTTAAAAGACATTCAAGCAAAAATTCTGTGTACAATTTTCTACGGTCGGTCAACAACAGTGATAATAACAGCAACAAATATGTTTCGTATGACATAAAGAGATAAAAAATAAATAGTAAAATATCACTATATTAAAGTGTTATTATTGCATAGAGTGGTGAGATTTGTAAGTAGGTTGAAGAATTTCAACAATCTACGTCACATAATGTATTCGAATTTGAACCTCATCGTCTCCACTTTTTGTTATAAGAATATATTTTATTTAAAATCACCATATTTACTTCTAAAGTATAAACTGAAAGCTTTCACGCTATCAAAAATGTAAAGGTTTGTTTACTCTTAATCTATCAAAGCTTTGAAGCTTTTTATAAAGTTTTCAATTTGAACTAAATAAAGCTTTCAAGCTGTTCTTAACCAGATTATTGGAAACTATAACTATAGATGTAAAAGCTAAGAAAATATTCCCTGATGGTGAGCTTTTGTAAATTTAGTAATTAATATGAAAGCTCAAAATATAAATAATTAGAAGTCTATAGTTACCTAAAACTTTCCAAACAAGTTTTTTTAGAATATTTATTCCCTTTAAAATATTTAAAACTCCAAACAGAATTTATACTTTCAACTAACAAACTGACTATTGTTCTCAAGTTTTTGTTTAATACTTGTGGCAAGTTGTTAAAAAAAAATTAAAATTTCTATTTAATTTCTGGGATGTAATGGTTTCATATTTTTTTAATGCTGCGCATATGTTTTAGATGAATCTATTTGAATTGAATTGAACTAGTTTAACGAGTTTATTTTCTTGTTTTTTTGAATTTTCTTGCTGACGTTATTAGTTGAGGAATTTTTTTTTTAATTTTAAATAACTTTGTTGTGCTAGAACCGTTGTTGTAGTTCATACTTAGTTGCTAAATTCGAAGATGTTTTTTGTTCTTATTGTTGTCACAGTTGTTTAGTTGTGCTAAATTGCTTTGAGGGTTTTGTTTTTCTTTTTTTGTTGCATAGGTTCTTAATTTGTATGTCTTCTTGGGAAAATTTTTTAAAATACGTGGGTAGGTTGCTGAACATGACGTATATACTTTTACAATGCACAAAGAGTGTCATTAGATGAAAAAATATTATTTTTTTTTATCTAACAAAAGCTTAAAATACTACATTTAGATGACGCCACATGCGGTTTCTCTTGTATGGAAATGCCGAAGAGGTCGGGAGAGGAAATGTATGAATGAATGTGAACAATACAAAGCAACATTGTGAAACAACTAAATAATAGCAGCAGCAGCCGCTGAAAACAATATACTCGTCTCTACAAGAATACAGGCAGGCAGTCTATTCGAGGCCAGGCTACAGGCAGACAACCCTATATTGAGGTATGTGCAGGCACAAAAGAAACTTTAAATTCTTTTGAAATCTTTCACAAACAAAAACTCTTTTTTTTTGTATTCAAGAAAATGGAAATTATTTCCAAGCCAATGACAATGATATAGAAATGTTTTGCATCAATATGTAGTAGCAGATTTTGTTCATTCCTTCCTTCCCCTTGTTCTTTTTTATTTTGTTGTTTTTCTAAC